>NW_026640486.1:0-1177 GCF_028554395.1 Pezoporus wallicus | reverse complement strand
TGTGTGCTGAAGAGACACAGCACTAGCTTTCCCTGCTGCTCCTTCTGCCGTGTGAGCAGATGCCACTGTTCATTCTGTGCTTTGTTGCTGCCAGCAGGGAGCAGGCTCTGGACTGATTCCATTCAAATGCTTTTCCTGTATGAGTGTTAGCAGTGAAAGCAACAATGGAGGCACCAATGTAAAGGGGATTGTGTGCTGAACAGGTCCAGCACAAGCTTTCAATCCTTGCTCTTCTGCTGTGGGAGCAGATGCCAAACGTTCGTGCTGTACTCACTGTGCTGCTGGGCAGCTGAGAGAGACCACCTGAGAGAGACCACCTGAGAATTTGGATTCAAATGGACTTTTAGGTATGAAACCGAGGAGAGACTGCAATGATGGTGACCCCGTTGCAAAGCTCCTTGTGTGCTGAAGAGACACAGCACTAGCTTTCCCTGCTGGTCCTTCTGCCGTGTGAGCAGATGCCACTGTTCATTCTGTGCTGTGTTGCTGCCAGCAGGGAGCAGGCTCTGGACTGATTCTATTCAAATGCTTTTCCTGTATGAGTGTTAGCAGTGAAAGCAACGATGGAGGCACCAATGTAAAGGTGATTGTGTGCTGAACAGGTCCAGCACCAGCTTTCAATCCTTGCTCTTCTGCTGTGGGAGCAGATGCCAAACGTTCGTGCTGTACTCACTGTGCTGCTGGGCAGCTCAGAGAGAGACCACCTGAGAATTTGGATTCAAATGGACTTTTAGGTATGAAACCGAGGAGAGACTGCAATGATGGTGACCCCGTTGCAAAGCTGCTTGTGTGCTGAAGAGACACAGCACTAGCTTTCCCTGCTGGTCCTTCTGCTGTGCGAGCAGAATCCACTGTTCATTCTGTGCTGACTGTGTTGCTGCGCAGCAGAGAGCAGGCTCTGGACTGATTCTATTCAAATGCTTTTCCTGTATGAAAGTGAGCAGTGAAAGCAACGATGGAGGCACCAATGTAAATGGGATTGTGTGCTGAACAGGTCCAGCACCAGCTTTCAATCCTTGCTCTTCTGCTGTGGGAGCAGATGCCAAACGTTCGTGCTGTACTCACTGTGCTGCTGGGCAGCTGAGAGAGACCACCTGAGAATTTGGATTCAAATGGACTTTTTAGGTATGAAACCGAGGAGAGACTGCAATGATGGTGACGTTGCAAAGCTCCTTGT
>NW_026640485.1:0-593 GCF_028554395.1 Pezoporus wallicus | reverse complement strand
AGCACCATGCGCCCCCCCAACTCCCCCTATAGGGACCGGGCCTGGTCGCTGCTCCGCTCTTTATTGGGGGTCGCGGCGCCCCACAACCAACACAAGCGGGGGGACGGGGGGGGGAAGGGGGGGTGATGTGAGGGGCAGCTCCCCCAGCCCCCCATGGTGTGGGGGGTGTGGGGCAGGTAAGGGGGGGGTCACCGGATGGCGATGAGCCCCACATCCATCAGCTTCTGGATCTTCTGCGCGATCACCGGGTTCTTGAGGTGCCTGCGAGGGACGGGGGGGGTCAGGGGGGGACAATGGGGACCCCCATGGGGCCTTGAGAGCATCACGGGGTGACCGGGACCCCCTTAGAACACCCCAGAACCCCTATGGGAGCACAGCAACACCCCATGGACACCCTGGGACCCCTTTAAACCCCCATGGACACCCTGGGACCCCTTTAAACCCCCATGGACACCCTGGGACCCCTTTAAACCCCCATGGACACCCTGGGACCCCTTGCCCCCATGGACACCCTGGGACCCCTTTAAACCCCATGGATACCCTTTAAACCCCATGGACACCCCTGGGACCCCTTTAAACCCCATGGACACCCT
>NW_026640484.1:0-583 GCF_028554395.1 Pezoporus wallicus | reverse complement strand
AAAAATGGTTTAAAAGGGGCTAGAACTTGACAAAAATGGGTTAGGAAAGGGGAAAAATAACTTAAAAATGGTTAGAAATTGAGAAATTTGGGTTAGGGAAAGAAACCAAAAAATGCTTAAAACGATTTAGAAAATGGAAATAAAAAAAACAGTTAGTAATGGCCAAAAGTGGCTTAAAACGTTTAAGAAAGTAACAAGAATGCATAGCAAACGAGGGAAAAACCGGTTGAAATTTGATAGAAATGGGGAAAAAATGCGTTAGAAATGAGGGAAAATCTCTGAAATCAGGAAAGAATTGGGCAAAAATAAGCAAGGAAAGAAAAAAAAGCGTACAAGGGGTTGAAACGTGGCAAAAATAGGATAGAAACTGCCAGAAATGGTTTAAAAGGGGCTAGAACTTGACAAAAATGGGTTAGGAAAGGGGAAAAATAACTTAAAAATGGTTAGAAATTGAGAAATTTGGGTTAGGGAAAGAAACCAAAAAATGCTTAAAACGACTTAGAAAATGGAAATAAAAAAAGGGTTAGTAATGGCCAAAAGTGGCTTAAAACGTTTAAGAAAGTAACAAGAATGCATAGCAAAC
>NW_026640483.1:0-58129 GCF_028554395.1 Pezoporus wallicus | reverse complement strand
AGGACAAACCCTGACCCACAAACTCTCTGTGGACTGCTCACCTGTCCCCAGACAGAGTTCCATACTCTCCAGCCTATCCCTAACATAAAGGGCAACTCCCCCTCCCCGCCTGCCAGGCCTGTCTTTTCTAAGGAGCCTGTATCCTTCCATTGCAACACTCCAGTCATAGGAGCCATCCCACCATGTTTCTGCGATGCCTATTATATCATACGCCCGTAGACGTGCCCACATCTCTAATTCCTCTTGTTTGTTCCCCATGCTATAGGCATTTGTATAGAGGCATCTGAGCTGAGCTCCAAATGAAGCCAGCTCATTTCCTGGAGCAGCTGGAATATATCTACAATGCTCCGAGCATTTATTATACGTGCTGGCAACTGACTGGGTGTGTTGGGATGGAATGATGCTCCCCTCCCCCAACACATCTAGTTTAAAGCTGCCTTGACCAGTCTTACAAGCCTCCTACCAAAACTGCTCTTTCCCTTCTTTATCATCAGACCATCTCCACCAGCCCCCGCTAGACCCGGCCTACAAACTTGGGTCCTGTGTTCAAGACACCCAAACCCCTGACTATGACACCACCCTTTTAGCCATTTATTAACCTGGCTAATCCTCCTAGTTTTTTTTAGGTCCTCCCCTGTATCCTGGAGAATTGATGAAAAGACAATCTGAGCTCCAGAGCCCCTAACCACCTATCCCAGGGCTCTGTAGTCCTTATGTTCCCCAGGCTACTACTATCTATATCACTAGCACCCCATGTATCACTAGAAGTGGGTAATAGTCCATGGGACTTACTAGAGCAGGCAGTCTCTCTGCAACATCCCTGATCCGTGCCACTGGTAGGCAACACACCTCCCTTGAGGCCAGGTCAGGACTACAGATGAGTGCTTCTGTCCCTTTCAGTGTAGAGTCCCCTACTACTATGACCCACCGCTTTTTCCTGGCAGCACCAGTAGAGATCTTCTTTACCAGTGCATCAGCAGGCTGTTTCTGGCTTGAGTGGGTTTCCTCATTAGCCCCCTGCAGGACAGCAAAGCGGTTCTGCATAGGGACAGGGGATTTAGGGGGAAGCCCCTTGCTTTTGGTTGTCCTTTTCCTTTTTTTTTTTGTTGTTTTGTTTTGTCAGTACTTCCCAGCTTCCTGGGTTAACGGCCTCCTTCTTTCCTTCATGAGGTAGAGGTGAAGCTCGAGGCCTCTGCACAGTTTTGGCCAGGAGGAAGCATTCGTGCTTCCTCTCAGCTTCCCTGACATCTTGCAGTCTATTAACAGTATCCCTCAGCTCAGCCACCTGCTGCAGGAGGACCTCCACCAGGGAGCACTGAGTGCAGCCCTGCCCATTGTGCACCATTCCCTCACAAGACCAGTGCAGGCAGTCTCTACACCCTGAGCTCTGCACTGCAGCCTCCCCTGTCATCGGCTCTGTTTGGGTGCCTACACTGGCCACTGCCAGGGCAGCCAGAGCAGAGCTCCCAGACCGGGCCCTGATCATACGACGAGTGCTCACCAGCCCGCTCGAACTGCTGCGCTCCTGGTTGCTCGCAATCCCTGGGGCAGGTTTTTAACCAGTCAGGGCTGGTGCCACTGCATCAGACTCCGCTCCGTGTGAGTCAGCTGCTCACGTCAGCTGAGCTGTCGGCTCCTGGGCAGGTCCTGTCAGGACTTGATGCTCCCTTGGTGGCTCTTGTCGTTCTGAGTTGAGGCTCCTCAACTCTCCCCCCCTCTCCGGTGTTGAGGGCGTCCTCTCTTGAGTTACTCACCTCAGCAATTGACCAGCAACAGTTGGTGATGCCCGGTTTAAATCTGCCTCCTGGCTCTGCCCCCTGTGAGTCAGCTGCTCGCTGATTAGTTGTTTTTTAAATACCTTTTCTCAGAAAACAGTAGATGAAGTGTGGTAATCAGAACATCATGCCATCAACACATAGAGTTGATTTCTATTTAGCATGTGTTTTGCACCCTTCTGTGTGAAGTAATTAAATTTTGTATCCTTGTAGGCTTCTGTCTTAATAGTGAGGTTGGTCCAGTACTCACTGGTCTCTTGGTACTAGCTAGGTGTAAATATATTGCTACTTGCCTAGGCTACCTTGTTAGCATTATGAGTTGGCATGTGCTAGTCATAGCTGCTCTTTGAGATGCATACATGTTTTTGCTGTTGAAGCACTATGAATTTAATGAGCCAACCACAAATAAGATCTCTGGAATTCTGAGAGAAAGATGAGCAAGTACATCAAAACAGCATTAGGGAAAAAGCCTTTGTGCCGTTTGGTGCTAAGCAAACACTGATACCTTTTGACCAAGATGGAAGCAAGCTGATTAATCCCATTCTCAGAAGTCACTTCACTGAGGACAATGAAGATGGTAATACAGTCTATTTTAGAACTGTGGGTCAAGACTGAATGGTAACTACGCGTTGTTGTATCATTGCTAAGGTTTTCCCTGTTTTAACCCCCAAATGAGTAACAGTGTGAAACTTTTCTGTGCTGTGTAGTACAGCTATTAAAACCCCTTGTGCCAACACTGAAATATGGATTAAAGTTCAAAAAAGATGGCTGCATGTGTTGACCCACAAACTTACCAGGAAATAAATGCATCTATTTAGGAGCTGTCTGTGACTGTTCTTAAAACTTTATTGGGATTCTAGTCTAGGCAGGACCTTAGTATGGCTCTCTGCTTAAAAGCAAGCAGGGAAAACAGTTTGAGTGTTTAAGAGTAATGGCAGGACTAGAGAACTTCATTGCAGAAGGAAAATGAAAGTTAATGATTGCCCTATGAGGGGAGAATTTTGTCATGAATTTCAGCTGTTTAGAATTGAATTCAGAAATGAGCTTTAGGAGCTAAACAGGCAAACCACCACCGGAAAACCCCCAACCTTTCCCCTGTCCCATTATTGGCATGAAAGTACTGAAGCATAGTTGCTTTTTCCTTACATTCAATTTTTTTATTGTAGAATTGATGCTATAAACTGGAGTTGCATGTAATTAGAATAGTGACATTAAAGATGCTGTCATGCCAATTACAGTTCTGTTTTTAACAATTTCTGACATTCCTCTGGAGTCTGTTCTCTTATGTGTTTACAGGTCAATGAGCTCAGTTGCTGTACTTCTTAGATTTCCTATTTCTCAAGTGAAATACCAACTGGTTCTGTAATACTGATTTGCAGTTAAGTTCATTACAAATCAAAGCCTCCCTTTATAAAGATTTGCAGCTTTCAGTTTCTAACCTTGCAGCTTAGTATGTTGGTTGGAAGGAAAGGCCTTGTTTAACTGTCAACTCTAGCCCAAACCTGTCAAAAAGCTGCAAGCTACTAAATTGATTATTTCTTTGATTATTCTTCTGATGTCCTTGTTTCTGTGTCTGTGTTGCAGAGAAAGCCACAAAGGCAAATCTGTGTCTGGAGTCTTCTGTTCCCTCCTGGTGCACTAAAGCAGCAGGCGGGTGGGAAATATTTCACATTTGAAAGGAAATGAAACTCATTAGAAGCCCATGTAGATTTCTTTTAACATGAGTATAAGTGCCTAAACTTTTATTTTATATATCTGTTTCCTCATTTTTCTTAAAATCTGTTGCAAAGCTTCAAATGCCATACCTATTGCATCTTTAAGTTCTTGATAGCCTGACTTTTATTTATTTATGTATTTACTTATTTATTGTTGCACCCACCTGTAGTGGTTTAAGCCAAGCCAGTAACTCAGAACTTCGTAGCCACTTGCTCACTCCCCCCCTTCTTCCCCCCTCCCAGCTCCTGGAGGGATGGGGAGGAGAATCAAAAGAATGTAAATCCCATGGGTGGAGATAAGAACAGTCCAGTAACTAAGGCATAATAAAAAACTACTACTGCTACCACTAATAATAATAATGATAAAGGAAATAACAAGGGGAGAGAATATAAAACTGAAAGGGGAAAAGGAAAAGAAAACAATAAACATAAGTGATGCACAATACAATTACTCACCACCTGCCAACTGATACCCAGCCCAACCCGAGCAGCAATCTGGACCGTCCAGGTAACTCCCCCAGGTTCATATAGTGGGCATGAATATATGGAATATATTAATGGTATGGAATATAGAATACCCCTTTGGCTAGTTTGGGTTAGGTGTCCTGTCCCTGCTTCCTCCCAGCTTCCCATGCCCCTCCTCACTGGCAGAGAATGAGACTGAAAAGTCCAGATTGGAGTAAGCATTACTTAGCAAGAATTAAAAATATTGGTGTGTTATCAGCATTGTTTTCAGACTAAAGTCAAAAACACAGCACTGCACTATCTACTAAGGAGAAAAATAACTGTTGCAGCATAACTGAGGAGACCACCCAAGTGTCTCTTCATCATTTACAAAATGTAGGCTTCTTGCCTACACATCTGGAAGTGATCCTTCCTAGGTTATCCTGTTGCTGCCTAGAATAAGCCTATTTGAAAAATGCTTACAGAATCATAGATTCTTAAGTTTGTTTCTCACCTTCTGTTAATTCTACAAACCTATTACAGATCTAAGTCAGGAAGACAATTTTGCAATTTTAGTACATTGTCTAGGAGGCAAGAACATTAATTTATTTTGTTCTTGTCCTGGGTTCAGCAGTAGCAGTCATTTTTCTCCTTCTTAGTAGCTGGTGCAATGCTGTGTTTTCGACTTTAGTCTGGGAACAGTGCTGATAAAACACCAATGTTTTTAGTTCTTGCTAAGTGATGTTTACTCTGAAAAAAGGGGGCACAAAATCACAAAATGGAATATAGAAACCTTTAGAATTAGATTTAAGTAATATTACGTTTGATGGCTTTGTAACCGTAGCAATGGAAAATTACTGAGGTGCATGATACATAGAGAAAAAAATAGAGTACAGCTAGAGAACATACTGAGAATTCTCACAAGATAAATTGTTATAGTTGTGACATAGTTTAAGAAAAACAGTCTAGAAGAACAGGACACAGGGATAAGGAGTATCTGGGAACCGCAGGTGTCCAGGATGGGCTACAGTTAAACTAACTGATAAGTAGGAGGATAAGAGGATTATTATGTCTCTGGTGCTAACGAACCAATTAAGCTGGTATGAGCATCTTCTGTGCATGCTTCAAAGGCTGCCAGAAGTGATGAAGATTTTTGGAAGAAGTAAACAACCCTCAGAGACCACCACCACAATTCTGTACGCATGCGGGGAACTTTCTGGAAAATGATGTAATCCATACATAGCCTCATGAATATGTATGTATGACCAGTGGCTATAAAAAGACGGCTTGTGTGGCAATTGAGAGACACACGTTAGGAGGAGCTATCCCCCCCCTGTCTCCCGGCACTGCAATAAAGAATACCTGCTTGTCAGCTTGAAAACTTTGTTTGCAAGTTTGTTCCTGGAGTTTTCTCCGAATCAATTTGGCACCCCAGATGGGACCCTCTCTGCTCGGCTGCAGGACCTGCTGAGGACAGGGCTCCCTAGGGCCTATCAAGGACTTTTTCAGTCTCATGCTGTGCTAGTGAGGAGGGGCATGGGAAGCTGGGAGGAAGCAGACAGGACACCTGACCCAAACTAGCAAAAGGGGTATTCCATACCACAGCATGTCATGCCCAGTACATAAACTGGGGGGAGTTACCCTGAAGGCCCAGATCGCTGCTCGGGTCAAGCTGGGTATCGGTCGGTGGGTCGTAATTGTATTCTTTCCCCTTGTTATTTTCCTTAATAGTAGCCATAGTAGTTTTGTATTATACCTCAGTTACGGGGCTGTTTTTATATCAAACTGTGTGATTTACATTCTCTTGATTGTCCTCCCCATCCCTCCGGGAGCACGGGGAGGAAGAAGGGGGGGAGTGAGCGAGTGACTGTGTGGGTCTGAGTTACTGGCTGGGTTTAAACCATGACAGTTCTGTTTATGAAGTTCAGTTTTTTTGTTTGGTTGTTGTTTTTTTTAAAGTAGATCATTAAGATGCAGGAACAGTAAAATATGTATGTTCTGTTAATGCATCTGATATTCTTTGCAGGGCCATAATATTTAGAAGATATTGCCTTTAAGACTCCATATATCTCCATAGGCTTTTGGGAGTCTTTTCTATTAAATTGCAATTATGAAGACAACTGGATACAAACTACTTCTGGAGTTGTAAAATTGTGTTTTATTTCCATCTTCATTTTTACCCTTTGTCTTCTTGGTTTCTCTGCCTTATTGCATCAAAGTAAACATGATGCATAGTAACTTTATGTCTTGCCCAGAATGTCCTTTGCTCTGTAATGTTGTCCTATATTCTTGTATATTTAACAAGAATTTTAATATTCTGTAGAAAAAGGATATATTGTGATTAGCTCAATGAAAAAATTAGGAAAGCTTTTTTTTTGCATTGCTTGTCACTTGGGAGATTACTAGTTCAGGCAAAATGGAGTCGTAGTCAGTCCTGGTTTGTAAAGTGCCCTTCCCCATTTTTGTCACCGAATTGTTTTTTTCCTGGGATTTTGTATGTGCTGGAAATTGAATTAGTAATTCTTTGGGCCATCCTGTCTTTTTGCTGAGTCTGAATCAGCCAACCCTACAGCTGATCTCTGGATGACCTGCCATAGTGTATAAGGTCTTAGTAGGTATCTCCATCTTAGAATGTGTCCTTAATGTTTTTAGTAAGCATAGTAAAGTTGTGAACACATAATTTACCATTGGGTTATAAGTTTATTGAATGGCAGCTTCCAATGTTCATGCTTTTGTATTATAATAAAGAGGAGGTGACTTGAGGTGGATACTCTATGTATACTGGAGGTCAAGATTTGTACAGTTTTTAGTAAATTTAGAGCAGAACCTGCCCTGCAGTGATTATTTCCTTATAATGGAAATGTGCTTGACTACTCACATCTCAGGCTTTCATAGCAGCAGGAAGGAACAACTTCCTTTTGCGTTACAAAGCCCTTTAAATACCATTTGTACTGAAATGTACTTCTGCTTTTTATGTTTGCTAGCTCTTAATAAAACATCAAACTCCTTAACACCTTAGATCTTTGAGAGGAATAAAATGAGAAAAATTGGTGTGAAACATGTGAAGATATATGAGATCTCGTTTCCTTTATTCCTCTGATTCACTTAGGCATTCTGATAACAACCATTGCTTCAAAAGGGGAATTACAGAATTGGCCTGAACTCTTACCAAAACTTTGCAGCCTGTTGGATTCTGAAGATTACAATACCTGTGAGGTAAGGAGGCTTATTTTGAAATAGATTATAATCTAAATTTGACTATTCTTTGTCTTTCTTTATATATGCTAAATATATTTCTAGTATTTTTTCTGTGTGTGTATACACACATATATAATCTCTTCAGAGAACAGTGGGTCAAATTTGATACTTTTTATTCTACCTGCATTCTGTGTTCTTAGTGTTCATTCAAATGAATGTTTTATTTGCATAAAACCAGAATAAGACTGTAGATGGGTAGTCACAGAATCACAGAATAGTCATGGTTGGAAAGGACCTTAAGATCATCTAGTTCCAACCCCTCTGCCATGGGCAGGGACACCACACACTAAACTGTGTCACCCAAGACTCCATCCAACCTGGCCTTGAACACTGCCAGGGATGGAGCATTCACAACTTCCTTGGGCAACCTGTTCCAGTGCCTCACCACCCTCACAGTAAAGAACTTCCTTCTTCCTTATATCTAATCTAAACTTCCCTTTGTCCTGCCCCTTGTCCTATTGCTATAGTTCCTGATGAAGTGTCCCTCTCTGGCATCCTTGTAGGAAACCTTCAGATATTGGAAGGCTACTATGAGGTCTCGGATGAAACCTGAAGTGTCCTAAAGTTACCATTTTGTGATGCCCAATCTTTTAGGCATCATCAAGCTGACCCTGAATTTTCTCTTACTTAAAAGTAGTGTTGTTCATTCCTCTTATAACTTAATCTGGAAACGTAATCTGTCACTGCTATTTCAGGCTAGTGTGAAATTAACTTTTTTTGCTCAGTGTTTATGAAAGAAAATAAATAAATACCAGATTACCATGGTTTTAGCCCAGCTGGGACCTCAGCACCACACAGCCATTCGCTCACACCCCCTTTCCCCCGTCCCCCAGGCAGGATGGGGAAGAGAATTGAAAGAATGTAAAACCCACGGGTTGAGATAAAAACAGTTTAATAACTAAAATAAAGTACGATACTAATACTGAAAAGGGGAATAACAAGGAGAGAGATATAAAACTAAAGGGAAAAAATCCCCCAAACAAAACAATAAACAGCAGTGATGCACAATCCAATGGCTCACCACCCACCAACCTGAGCAGCGATTGATCCCTTCCAGGTATCTGCCCCCAGTTTATATACTGGGCATGATATTCTGTGGTATGGAATACCCCTTTGGCTAGTTTGGGTCAGGTGTCCTGTCTCTGCTCCCCCCCAGCTTCTTGTTCCCCTCCTCACTGGCAGAGCATGAGAGACTGAAAAGTCCTTGAATAGGGTAAGTGCTACTGAGCAACATCTAAAGCATTGGTGTGTTATCTGCATCGTTCTCAGACTAAAGCAAAAACACAGCACTGTATCAGCTACTAGGAAGAAAATTAACTCTATCCCAGCTGAAATCAGGACACAAAACTACTTTTTTAAACTATGAGAAGAAAAAAAGCCTGTGAACACACAATTTTAATTACTTGATGCTGTGAAGCATTTTGTATAAAATAATCCTTAGAGATATGACAAGTGGTCCAAGATGTCATGCTGTTATGTAGTGTTTTAGTGCCACTTTCTCAAGAAAGAAGAAAAAAAAAACAACAAAAAACAACCCACAAAATCCACCACCAACCCTTGGAAATGAAACTCAAATTGATTATCATGTCCAGAGTTCTCTTTTGCCCTATAACAAACCATTAAAGGAAATAAAATTGTATATGAAATTCACTTGGATGCGTCTGCAATTTGTCATTTAGTTTTCAAATAGATTTTGCTTTTAACCTTTTTTAAAAATATGATTGAATAAATGAGCATTAATACTAAAATTAAAATTGTCACTTATAATTTGAGAGCTTATAGATGACAGTATAAAGTGCTTAAATAAAATGCTTTAACGATGTTTTAATTTAACTCCATGTTTCATTAGCTACATTTACTGTGGTGGTGTGCTAAAATTGCCTGTTCTGTACAAACCTTAAAATGTTGCTTTCTTCAAAATGTAAATTAACAGGTTTTGAGGTTTGCAGGTTTTTGGTTTTTTGTTTTGTTTGTTTTTTTTTTAAACAGGGTGCATTTGGTGCTCTTCAGAAGATATGTGAAGATTCTGCTGAAATTTTAGATAGTGATGTATTGGACCGACCACTCAGTATCATGATACCTAAATTCTTGCAGTTCTTCAAGCACAGCAGTCCAAAAATAAGGTAGGTTTGGGTTTTGCACTGAAGTTACCTGTTAAAAATTTATTTACATGAACAGTGAGGTTGATATTTTGTAGATCATTTGAAAGCATATTTAGTTTTTTTAATTGATCCTGCTGCATGTGCAAGTTGTGAGAAGGCACAGAGATTTCATGCGTCATTAATTTCCACACTTATCTGCTTAGTTAATAGTTCAGCCTCACCTCTTTATGCATCTTCCAAATTTCAAATTTGTTTGACTTTGAAAATCAATCTGTTTCTTTTAGGATTTTGCATTTTATCATGGAAACTGCAGTGCTGTGGTTAAAATTTCATATTATGATTAGAAAACATTTATTTTGTAACAACTGCAGCAATAGGAGAGTAAAAAGTTGTTTGTTATCAGTTTCTGAGTTCTTGCAGAAAATATTTTTCTGTTTTAACTGCACTTAGAAAGCTCTTTATCTTTCAGCTGAATCAAATTAAATGGGTTCAGCATCTTTTTACTTTAATACAGTATTAATCTCTCCAAAGTAATAGGAGTATAGAAAAGAAGATTAACTTGTTGTTGCTAATATTTGTCAACAGGAACAGTAGCATTTACCCTGAAATAAGCCAGTGATGTGCCCTTGCTATAAAGAAAGTGAATGGTATCCTGGGCTACAGTGTTGCCAGCATGGGAAGTGATCTTCACCATTCAGGTGAAGCCTCACCTGGAGCCCTGTGTCCATTTCTGTGCTTATCAGTACAGGAGAGACATGGAGCTTCTGGAGCTAGTCCTGTGAAGTGCCACAAGGATGATGAAGGGTCTGGAGCCTCTTTCCTATGAGGAAACACTGAGGGAGCTGGGACTGTTCAGCCTAGAGAAGCCTCTGGGGAGGCCTTGTCAATGCATGTAAATATCTGAAGGGTGTAAACAAGACTGATCCAGGTTCTTTTTGGGCAACCCAGTGACAGGACAAGAGGCAATGGACAAAAACTGAACCACATGTGGTTCTGCCTTAACATCAGGAAATACTTTTTCTTACTTGTGAGTTTGATCAGGTGCTGGTTGCCTAGAGAAGGTGGCAGAGTCCCCATCCTTGCAGATATTCAAAAGCTGTTGGGATGTGGTCCTATGCAACCAGCTCTAGGTGTCTCTACTTGAGCAGGGGTACTGGACAAGAATGTCCAACCTCAACCATTCAGTGTGATTACATGAAATAAGTTTTATAACTCCTGTTTGAAGATCGTATTGAAAGATTCTTGGAGGCAGCAATTATTGCCAATGGTAGTAGATGGTGCAGACTGAAAGGAAGAGTATAACTAGGAATATAACATGATAGGATTTAAATAAGATATGAAAACTCACCTAAAATGCATGTGCACTAAGAAAAATATATAACAAAGCATGAACTTGCACTTGTAGAAAAATAAGCTTAATAATTCATTGGAGCTAAGAAAGATGGAGAAAATACTCCTTTTTTTTTCCTTATCACATTAAAAACAGTCTTTTACTTTTTGTCTGCTGTGATGTTTGTGTCTTTGAGATAATAAAACAAGTTTCAACTTAAAGTAGATTGCCTGGTGACCCATAGCCTGGTTTCAGTACATAGTGCTGAAGTATAAAGAATATTAGTAGTATCAGTAAAATATTTTATGTTTAAATCTGTCAAGAGACAACTTTTGAACATTTTTGACTTTTTCCAAGAAACGTCTGAACAGACTAGATGTTTGGAGTTACGTTAGTGCTAAAATTTCACCATGTTGACTTGTATAAAATTTTTAATATCAGAGAAGATCAATAATCGTAATATATGGAAACAGAACATTCTTACATACTGTTGGGAGCAAAAGTGCCAGATAGAGTCATCCTGCTCTGTTTTTTATGTACTGAATACTTTATTTAAAATAATTTATTGGATATATTGGAGTATAAGGTGGTACTTAAAAATGTGGTTTAGTAATTTTTCTTGATAACAGTATAGATGTGCAGATTTGTTCCCTCTTGCCTCTTGAAGATGCTTGGGCAATGTGATTTGCTTCCTAATGTTTTTGATGCATATGTACAGTTTAAAAAATGTTTAAGTAAAAAAAATATATATATTTTAACTGTTCCGTTTGTAGATCTCATGCTGTTGCATGTGTCAATCAGTTTATCATGAGCAGAACTCAAGCTCTTATGTTGCACATAGATTCTTTTATTGAGGTGAGTGTGCATTCTTGGTTGGGGGGGGGGGGGGTAAGTTAAATTACATAACTGATTTATCAAAAGCTTTGAGTAATGTTTTACAACCACCACTACACCCGAACTTGACATTGCTGTCTTCCCATTCTTATCTTCAATCCCCATTGACCAAAGTTCATTTTGTATGCTTATGCTCAGATTAGATTACTCTCCCAACCCAAGAAATATTTTGAAAAATGCTTCCTTTTCATAAATAGGAGAAACTCTTGTTGCATAAAGGCACTGGCAGCAGTCTGTCACTTACCTGTGATGGAGAGTTCAGGAAAGGGATCATCATGTCACCAAGTCTGGATGACGGGTCTCTCGGAATACTACTACTGATTAAAAGGGTGTTATTTGGGTTATCTAAAGTACGTTATTTACTGCTGTTATGTACTGAAGGAGTTTTCTAGCTTCAGAACTTCATTAATGTTTAGGGTAAAAAAATAATGTTCTTCTGTCTAATGTACACATGACCAGAACACTGGTTAACAATGCACATTGAGAGTCTGAAGAGTTCATTTGCTAAACCATATATCTTTAAGAAATAATATGGTATTTTTAGGTGTGGGGTGGGAGGGTACAGAAGTACATGTTTGCATATTTAGTTTGCCAGTCATATCAACTTCAATACAAGTTGAACTAGATTAATTGATGCTTTTCAATTGATATTGCTTTCTAACAGAATCTTTTTGCACTGGCTGGTGACGAGGAGCCTGAAGTACGTAAAAATGTTTGCCGTGCTCTGGTAATGTTGCTGGAAGTTCGAATGGATCGCCTGCTTCCTCATATGATTAGTATAGTTGATGTGAGTCTCATTTCTCAGATTGTGTGCTGTAACATGTTTGGGGTTGTAGAAATAATAACAAATTAAAAGCATTCATCAGAACAGGTATGTAACTCTTGCGCTTGCCTACTCTTTGTTTTCCTTCAAGACTGAGGTTGCAAAAGTTTCTTTTTGGCTAATTACCAACTTGACACTGTATTTGACAATGTATATGGCAGTTGTTCATACTTTATTAAGTTAATTGATCCTAAAATAGCCAGGATCAGCCATACCATGGAGCAGCCAGGCATTGTCTGACCACAAGATCATGTGAAAAATCCTAGTTCTAGTACTGATACTGCTCCAGTTTACACATTGAAGCTCACCTTTTTTTTGGATCTTTTGACAAGGAATGTTATTTTACATAGCTGAGATGCTCTTTGAGCTGCTAATGAAACTGCCTGCTATTACATTCAGTTCTACAGGTTAGTGTCATTTGATAGTTTATCATTCTAGATTGGTGCAGACTTGCCTACCAGAGGGCCAATCATATGGTTTTTGTCTGCTCAACTGTCTGAGTTATAATTTCCATATTTCTGGGAAATACTGGCAGTTTCTAGTTGCCTTTACATAGACTACTTGCTAGACTGGAAATATAGCAAAGATCAGTATGTTTCTAATGTAGATTTCACGTGAACAAGTCGGTCATAACTCAGTGTCAAATTCCATAAGGGCTAGGTCTAGACTACATGAAGGTGGTTTTTCTTGGTTTTTGTTTTTGTTTTTTTTTTTTTTGCTTTTGGACGAAGACATTAAAGAGACATAAAATTGAGGTGACTCATTGTGGCATATTGTGACACGGACTCAGGTTGGTGAGGATACCGAGACAAAGCTTCATTACAATCAAGCCCTTTTATCCCCTTGTTCAGTGCTTTCCCAACATGCACGAGCATGCCATGTTCAATCTCATTGAATTCTGTGAAAATCCCCTAGGTTAAACACGCACACAATGGTCCAATCACAATGCCGATCACTCTCTGTTCACGCGATGACAGTTCCACCTTCTTGCTTCACGTCTTGCCATGTCCTCTGACCTTCAACTGAAATTCTTTGTTACATCAACATCCTGGCTTATCATCCCAAGGCTCGTTTGGTTACATTTCCTATCTTTCAACATCCTAACTTATCGCCCCAAGGCTTGTTCGGTATCAAGTCCTCAGAGCTTGTTTTCAGAGTGTTGCTTAAGCTCATCATGCAAATCCTATTGCCTTCACCTCCCACAACTGATGACAGCCTTGGCCTGCTTTCTAGTCTTCCTACGTGTTGTCTGGAATTCCATGACACCAGCCCTGGCAAACATCATAGAATGGTCCTATCCCTACAGGCCCTTGTAAAAAGTGCCTCTCCAGATTTCTTGTCAGCCCCTTTAGGCACTGGAAGCTGCTCTAAAGTCTCCCCAGAGCCTTCTCTTCTCCAGGCTTAATAAGCCCAGCTCTCTCAGCCTGTCTCCAGAGTAGAGGTGCTCCAGCCCTTGGAGCATCTTCATGGCCTCCTCTGGACCTGTCCTTCTTATGTTGGGAGCCCCAGAGCTGAACATAGTACTCCAGCTGGCAACTCACAAGAGCAGAGGGAGAAAATCCCCTCCCTCAACCTGCTGGTCATTCTTCTTTTGATGCAGCTCAGGATGCAGTTGGCTTTCTGGGCTGCAAGCACACACTGGTGAGTCATGTTGGACTTTTTATCAACCAACACCCCCAAGTCCTTCTCAGGGCTGCTCTCAATCCATTCTTCACCCAACCTGTAGTTGTGCTTGGGATTGCTCTGACCCAGGTGCAGGACCTTGCACTTGGCATTGTTGAACTTTGTGAGGTTTGCATTGGCCCACCTCTCAAGTGTGTCAGGATCCCTCTGGATGGCATCCCTTCCCTCCAGTGTGTTGACTGCACAACACAACTTGGTGTTGTTGTCAAACTTGCTGAGGGTGCACTCAATCCCACTGTCCATGTTGCTGACAAAGATATTGAACACCACCAGTCCCAGTACTGACCCCTGAGGAACGTCACTGATCTCCACTTGGACATGGAGCTGTTGACCACAATGCTCTGCATGTGGCCATCCAGCCAATTCTTTATCCATTGGGTGGTCCATTTGTCAAATCCATGTCTCTCTAGTTTAGAGACAAGGATGTCGTGCAGGACAGTGTCAAATGCCTTGTACAAGTCCAGGTAGATAATGTCAGCTGCTCTTCCCTTATCCATCAATGCTGTCACCCCATCATAGAAGGCCACCAAAACTGGTCAGGCATTATTTGCCCTTAGTGAAGCCATTTTTGCTGTCACCAACCATCTCCCTATTTTCCATGTGCCTCAGCATAGTTTCCAGGAGGATCTACTCCATGATCTTGTTGGGCACTGAGGTGAAACTGACTAGTCTCTAGTTCCCCAGGTCTTCCTTGTTTCCTTTTTTAAAAATGGGATTTATTTTTTCCCTTTTTACAGTCAGCAGGAACTACACTGGATTGCCATGACTTCTCAAATATGATGGATAATGGCTTGGCAACTACATTATCCAGTTCCCCCAGGACCCGCAGATACATCTTGTCAGGTCCCATGGACTTGTGCACCTTCAGGTTCCTTTGATGATTTTAAACCTGATCTTCTCCTACAGCAGGTGTTTCTTCATTCCCCCACTCCCTGCCTTTGCCTTCTGGAACTTGGGCAGTGTGGCTGGAGCTGTTGCCAATGAAGGCCGAGGCAAAAAAGTCATTGAGTACCTTGGACTTATCCATGTCCTGGGTAACCAGTTCTCCCGTTTCCTTCTGGAGAGGGCCTACATTTTCCCTTGTCTTCTTTTAATTCCCTGTGTACCTATAGAAGTTTTTCTTGTTGCCCTTCATGTCCCTGGCCAGTTTTAATTCTGTCAGGGCTTTAGCTTTCCTAACCTGATCTCTGGCTGCTCAGAGAATTACTCTGTATTCCTCCCAGGCTACCTGTCCTTGCTTCCACCCTCTCTAGGCTTCCTTTTGTGTTGGATTTCTTTCATGTTCTCATGTAACATGTTACAAGTAGGTATAGTTGGTTCTTAGGTGTTGTTTTTTTTTCTTTTGGTTGGTTGGTTTTGGTTGTTGTCTTTTTTTTTTTTGAGAGAGACTAAAGCTTTGGAGATTTTATTGTCAACAAGTGATAACTTCTCTGACTCTTCACCCTCCTAAGATCAGTAAGGACTTTGCAGGTATAAATGATGTCACCAACCAGAAGAAAAATCAAGACTGTGTTCTTACTATATCTGGTATTTTGCTGGGAAAACTAGTGCCAAGCTGCTTCTCTACAGAAGACAGCAGTAGTGGATTTTTGTTCTGTAACAAAGTTTAGACCTCTCCCCCATTTCAGGGCTACTGTGTACTGTTACTGTTTTCTCCAGTTCTGTATACACATTGGTATGTGCAAATGTAATATCCCAGAACTGACTATTGTTCAACATTCAAATGGGTCTGGTTTTGCCCCTTTGAAGCTTGAATACCTCCAAGCTGAATGCTGCTGATGGTGGCTGCTGTAACTGAAGGAAGTCTTAAAAAGAAACTTGTATCCATAAACCTAAAGAAAAGGCTTACGGAGAATCACTTTTAATGTAGTTAAGAATATTAATGATGCAGTAGTGATTTAAAGACAGAAGGTCTTGGCCAGCATCATGCTTTTGAAGCAGGCAATTTTAGTATTATCTTTCTTGCCAAGTTCCTGGAGCATATAGGAATGGTTGAATTTTGATTTCAGTGGGGTTTTTGAGCATGTACTTCTACATGAGCAGATGTGTATTTTTGGTGGTTTTTTTTTTGTTTGTTTTGGTTTTGGTGGGGTTTTTTTGTTGTTTTTTTTTTCTCCTCCCTTTGAGAACATGACAACAGGATACATCAGGAGTAGACTGATCTAACAGATTTCAGTTATTAGATTTCACTTGCGTGTTCACATTCCTATTCTCAGGAAACTGCTGTTTATTATCTTGGGTCTCTGTCTGTAGTTTCTTCATAATAGCGTTCTCACAAAAGCAGTTAAGAAACTTAGAATATGAGTCACCTGGCATTAAGAAATAAAGTCTCTAGGCTTATTCTCACCATAGCTTTAAATAGTCTTATATATATTTCTTCCTCTTGCCCCAAAGAAACAAAATTACTCTGGTAGTGTAGTCTGTTTTTGCAAGCACATTTTCCAATATTGATAGTGTCTTCTGGGCCCTTAAAACTTACAGAAGTATTTTTTATTTTTTTTTATATTATGTAGTATATGCTTCAAAGGACCCAGGACCAAGATGAAAATGTGGCTTTGGAGGCTTGTGAGTTTTGGCTGACTTTGGCTGACCAGCCAATTTGTAAAGATGTATTATGTCGGCATCTTACTAAGTAAGTATTAGGTATTAAAACTCCTAGTTAATTTGAAATAGTCATCTTTAAACTTCAGTTGACTTGTTCCTGGTTAGTCTTATGGAGACTGTATCTAACTTCTTGTATGCTTAGAAGGAGTTTTCTGTAGCTAGTTCTTGTACACAAAGGTCACTGAAAAGACTTCTAAGGATTTCAGAGTCAGCTCCAGAAGTAACCTGTGTCCTTTGCCTCATCAAGTATATCCAGGTCCCTGAGCAAAAGCAATGCCACAAGTGTGTTTGCCTTTACCTGAAGCAGGAATAACCCAGACTGTCTTCCCCAGCAGATTCTTTACGCACACCACAGGAACTTTATGCCCCTCTACAGTATGTAAAAATTCTGCTTGGGCTGGGCCAGCCCTGTTAGCAAATTCCCTGTTGTTTACCAACCAGGTGGCCTTTGCTAAATGGGTATCCCAATGTTTGAAAGTCCCACCACCCATTGCTCTCAGTATAGTTTTTAACATCCCATTGTACTGTTCAGTTTTCCCAGAGGCTGGAGCATGATAGGGGATGTGTTTGAGGTTTAAACATCTGTATGTCTGCAACAGTGCTCATAACTTTTCCAGACTAATATGAATACTTCTGCAATAGGAAATGAATTCTTCAATGTTCCCAGTAAATGGAGACTGGCTTTGGCATATGCATGGAAGGGTTTTGAAAATACTAGAGCATTTTTGTCTGTTATTCTCTTCTTCCAATCAAAATATTGAGAGAAGAGATGCATTCTTTTCAGCAAAAATGACCATTTTAGATGTAAAGCTTTTTTTTTAAAAAAAAAGGAGGTGTTTATCAAAATTTCAGTTTTCATAAGCAATTAGCAGAGAATTGAGATCAAAACACCTACTGTAGCCATGCAGGAATAGGAGTTGAAAACAGGAGAGCCAATGTTATGAGAAATTATTTTTAAGTTTTAAAATGTTTTTTCTTAACTTCTACTTTTAATATTAAATATCCACATATTAATACTTGTCAATTTCTCAGTATAAAACTTAAACATCTTCTGGGCTACATGAACATTGACATTGCAACAGCTTCATCCTTGGTTGTGGTGGGTTTTTTAAGGAACATTTAAGTTTCTAGAAAAACAGGTAAGAGTAACGTTACATATCTTTCAGCATCATGTTTGTTGGCAAGTCCTTTTTGACTAGGGAGCTATATAAATTTGCCAGTACCTGATGATAATCTTAAATTATTTTTATATTAAGTGAGACAAGATCCTATCCAGCCTGATTGTTTAATATTTTGTTCCTATAGGCTTTCTTAAAAAATATATAGCTCCTGCATACTTCATAAAGTATGCTGCAGAAAATGTCAACGAATGTGTGTTAATTGGAATAGTTACTGTCCTTTCAATAAAATTTCAGGCAGTAATGCACCTTTGAGATGTGTGAATATTATTGCTGGCCTGAGTACCTTCAGAAACAATACTCCTCAGCTGCAGAATTGCAGAATATGCTGCATCTGAGAGAATATATTGAGTCTGTCACTGCATCCACATAATTTATAAAAAGATTAAAGAGCATTGACCCTAAAATTGAGCCCTGGAGAACCCCACTGGTGACTGGCTGCCAGCCTGATATAACCCCATTTACTATATAACCCTTTGAGTCCAATCTGTCAGCCAATTGCTCACTCAACATATTATGGACTTGTCTAGCTGTGTGCTGGACATTTTGTCCAGAAGGATACCTCCTTTAGCTTTGCTAAAATTCAAAACCCACACATCTACTGGCTTCCCTTGGTCAACTAGATGGGTGACCTTGTCATAAAAGGAAATTTTCTTAAGCAGAATTTTCTCCTCATGAGCCCATCCTGCAGTCATCTGCATTGTCTCTCGAGTGTTTTTCAATAACTCCCAGAATGACCTCCATAGTTGTATTAGGCACTGAAGTGAGACTGACAGGCTGGTAATTACCAGGGTCTCCCTTATTGACATATATCAATATTTCTTTGTAGACTGATACCTGTGCTGGTAAATGGTATGAAATATGCAGAGATAGATATTATTCTGTTGAAGGTAAGCACCGATTTCTTTTATACTCTGGAAGAATATTTGGTTGGCTTCTGACTTGTAAATCAGAATGATTGAGTTGGTAGGCCAGATCTGGTCTGCCATCTGTTCAATTGAGATTTAGCTTTCTGGGGCAAGGTGTGCTGTTCCAAAAACTAAATGTGACTGCTGCCATGTTTGTTGGAAAATAATCTGTGGGCTTTCCTGCTTTGCCCCTGTCCCCTTCCACCCAACTTTGTCAGAGCTAGGATACTTTTACCCATGAATTACTGCAGCAAAGCAGCCTAAAGAAATTATCAGAATTCATTTTAGTGCCCTTCTACCTTGAACTTCACAGCTTTTTCCATCACATTTTAGAATGTGTCTGCATACTAGAATTTCTCTCTCTTCTCCCTTCTATAATTCATTCTTATCAAGAATAATTTCTTAACAAGAAGGATACTTTGTGCTTTTGTGTTAGCTTACCTCTCTTGCTTCTATTTTCCTGTCATTTTTCTGGTAAATACTTGTCGTGGTTTAAGCCCAGCCAGTAACACAGAGCCACACAGCCACTTGTTCACTTTCCCCCCCCTTCTTCCTCCCCATGCTCCCGGAGGGATGGGGAGGACAATCAAGAGAATGTAAATCCCACAGTTTGAGATAAAAACAGTCCCATAACTAAGGTATAATACAAAGCTACTACTACTACCACCAATAAAAATAATAAGGGAAATAACAAGGGGAGAGAATACAACTGCTCACCACCCACCAACAGATACCCAGCTTGACCCAAGCAGCAATCTGGGCCTTCTGGGTAACTCCCCCCAGTTTATATAGTGGGCATGACGTGCTGTGATATGGAATACCCCTTTTGCTATTTTGGGTCAGGTGTCCTGTCTCTGCTTCCTCCCAGCTTCCCGTGCCTCTCCTCCCTGGCAGAGCATGAGACTGAAAAAGTCTTTGATCAGAATAAGCATTACTTAGCAAAAACTAAAAACATTGGTGTTTTATCAGCACTGTTCCCAGCCTAAGTTAAAAACACAGCACTGCACCAGCTACTAAGAAGGAGAAAAATGACTGCTACTTCTGAACCCAGGACAATACTGTAACAGAATACAGGAACAATGGTATATTTAGTTAGCTGGCAGCACAAGAGTGATGTGACTCTTTCATATTCTTATAAAATCTTTAACTAAGTGTAAACTGCATTCTGAGCTTCCTTGAGCAATATAGTTACACTAGTTCATCTGATAAATATTTTGATGACAGGGGGATGTTGAAGAAGATGAAGCTATTCCAGATAGTGAACAGGATATAAGACCTCGGTTTCATCGTTCACGGACGGTAGCTCAGCAACATGAAGAAGATGGTATTGAAGATGATAACGATGATGACAGTGATCATGATGATGATACTCTTTCTGACTGGAATTTAAGTATGTCAAAGTAATGTGTAAAATGTTTTAAAATATAACTATTTGCTTAATATAAGTGTCAGTTTGTGTATAGGAATACTGAGTCTTTGCTTTTGAATATAAAAAGAACTATCTGCTGATATAATTGGTGGTTGGGGCAGAGGGTGTGCCTTTTAGGTGATATTTTTGCTATATAACTGTATTGACAAAAGCTAGCCACCTGTAATCTTATTTCAAATATGGCCAATAGAGCTACAAACATAAACTTGGATGTAATTCAACAGAAGCTTTGGATTTTGAATTTTCATTGTTCTTAGCTTGAGGAAGCTTAATAATGCTTTATTTTACTTCAGTCTTCCCTCTAATCTGGTTTGTGTGATAATATTTTTTTTTTCCTCCATTTGAACATGCTACTACTGACAGCCATTACTAGTAGTTCTGATGTAGTGTAGATGAATGTGCCTTGAAGCTTATGGATCAAAGAACTGTCGCAGTTTAAACCCAGTCAGACAGCTTGTTCACTCACTCCCCCCCTTCTTTCCCGCCCCCTACTCCCGGAGGGATGGAGAGGAGAATTGAAAAGAATGCAACTCCCACGGGTTGAGATAAGAACAGTTTAGTAACTAAGGTGTAACACAAATCACTACTGCTACCACCAATAATAACAATGATAAAGGAAATAACAAGGGAAGAGAATACATCACCTCACCACCAGCCAACCGATAACTCGCCCCCCCCAGCCCAACCAAGCACCGACCCATACCTCCTCCAACCCTGCAGTCCCAGCCCTTCCGGGTAACTCTCAGTTACATCCTGGGCCTGACGTGCTGTGGTATGGAATAGCTCTTTGGTCAGTTTGGGTCAGGTGTCCTGTCTCTGCTTCCTCCTGGCTTTCCCTCCTCCCTAGCAGAGCATGAGGCTCACAAAGTCCTTGGCCAAACCAAAACATCATTGTTATCATCTCTGTTCCCAAGCCAAAAGTCAAAACACAGCTCTGCACCAGCTACCAAGAAGGAGAAAAATGACTGCTACTGCTGAACCCAGGACAACAACTTTGAGGCATATCTAAAATTTTAAATTATTATTATTTTAGAGGAAAATAAGCACAAATATGCTTGCTTTTGTAAAGTATTGTTTAAAATAGTTTTAACTTCATAATGCTGTTCTTGTGGTCATTATTGTATGTACATATTGCAGAATTAAATACATATTTTCTGAAAAACATAGCTGAAATGACAGAATGCACCTGTGGTCCACAGTTTTTGTTAAGATGGTGAAGAAGCTAAAGCTAACTAGGGAAGAGAGAGAACAGAACACTTAAGAAATCTGATTGATGTATGTCATCTGGACTTGAAAGAATTTTTATTAGCTTAAATTCAGAACTGTGTGCCCTATTACTTATCTAGTGTTCTATATTTGACTTCCAATTTGAACAGAGAGGAAATGTCAGCATAGCCTGACAATTAGCAACATTGGTTACTAATGAGACCTGGTTACTAAATATGGGAGCCTGCCTTCTTTTCTTCTAGTAGAAAGCTGAAACGGACTTAGCTTAAAGCAGTAGGTGCTGGTCTTGGGGGGTCTGTGCTGTCTATTACTGCTTTGCAGTAGAGATCTGTTCTGAGCCTTGTATATACTTTTGTTCCAATTGAATAATTTCTGACATTAAGAAGGAACTGAAATCATAATAAGCAAAGAAGGAAAAGGCAGTATAAATTCTTTAATACGAGCATTATTTTTCTAGACATGATAGCACCACAACAGAAAAACAGAGTAAGGATTTCTGAATCATGTGCTGAAGTTATTCTTTTCTGAGCTTTTTTGTGCTAAAAATATGTGATTAAAAACTTTCAAACAAATTTTGAGGTGGTGTTCTTTCTATTGGTACATCACAAAATTAGGGGTAAGATATAAAAGCTCAGAGCAGAGGTCAACAAATTTCTTTCAGTCTCTAGAGACTGATGATTTTGCCTCTTTTGCTTTGAGACATGGATCATGTTTGAACATTTTCTTTTTAATCAGTTGATAATAGTTTTAGGCTATTTCTCCTTAGTTTCTCCAGTATGTGACATTTATGTCACAGACCTTCCCCTTTCTGTATTGTTACACCATCCTGAAATTATGTAGCGTATATAATGGTGAAATATAATAACATGGTTCCTGTTGGTAAGTGTTGTAATATCCCAAGTGTATAAGTCCTTTCAGTGGCTATAAATATGATGCGAAATTGGCTTTCCTAAGAGCTGTGACTTTGTACCAGAGCACAGTGGATCCCAGTGTATTGTAATTAAATGGAAGTATCTTTCCTCCTAATGCCCTGGCAGCTCAAAGTTAAAATGAGGATTATACTTGTCTAACTACAACTGTTTTTGTAATAAGCAGTTTACTGCTGTTAATTCCCCTCAGGGAAATGTTCTGCTGCTGCTCTAGATGTCTTGGCTAATGTATTTCGTGATGAACTTCTGCCACACATCTTGCCCCTTTTGAAGGAGTTGCTCTTCCATCCCGAATGGGCAGTTAAAGAATCTGGTATCCTTGTTCTTGGAGCAATTGCTGAAGGTAAGGCAACAGTGCATGTCAAGTTGTGGAATTTTTGATTGATTCTAAAGCAGCTCTGTGATTCCTTCTAGGTGAATTTACTTATGCAAACAAGTATACGTCTTTAGCTGACTTGGGTTTAGTGATTAATCTCTACATCTGCTCATTGGTGACTGCAGTTATTTAATTTTTTAGTTTTAAATCTCTGCATCTTTTGGAGACATAAGGCATAACTTAGTTTCTTTTATTCCTCTTTTTTAACTCTGCGGCATATATTTATAAGTTTCTTATAAAGTACTACTTTGATTTTGATATAACAGGAATATTTATTGAATTTGAGCCTTACATTTCATTCATTGTTTTTAGAAAGGGAGACCAGTCCTGTGACTTCAGTGCCTTGAGCTGCTTTTGTGGATGGTTCTTTGATTTAAATGTGATAACTTCCATTTCTTTGTATTTACTCACAGACTTGGCTTTTTACCCGTATTTCCAGCATTCCTGTCCATTTTTGCAAACTTAAGGAATATGTTTGGGTCCATGCCTAGATTAACTCTTTTCCTATGGTACCTAGTTAACATACATTTTGTTTGTTGCTAGAAAACATTTTTGTTGATTTTGATTTCAAGTCAAGTAAGGTAAAAGTTTGTACTTCTGGCAAATCTCAGTGTATTACTTCCCTTGCTGACTTGAAGTTTGTAGATTTCTTAAGGAATGCTTTTTAATGATATGGTTATTTGTTATCAAGGCTTAATCTTTCTCTACTTGTTGTCTTGGTCACTCTGACTAGACTGGCATAAGACTTTCAAGCTTTATGAACTAATATTATTTGGATGTTCCTGCTATACTCCATTTAATAAAGCACAATTTCTGGAGAATGGGGAAGCACTGAAGTAGAAATATAGTTGAAATGAATGTAAATTTGATTGGGAATTTCAGTTATTGTTTATGGTGAGGTTCCTTTTTAGGACTTAGCATAAATTAGGTAATTTGTATAATGTTAAGATCTATTGCTACATGATAGAGGAAGAAAATGCATACCTTCTAGGAAACAGCAAAAAGTTATGTTTTATAATTCTTGTACTGTAATAGCTTTATTTTTCCTTCTAGGCTGCATGCAGGGTATGATTCCATATCTTCCTGAGCTGATCCCTCACCTTATTCAGTGCCTCTCTAACAAAAAGGCTCTTGTGCGCTCCATTACATGTTGGACTCTTAGTCGCTATGCACACTGGGTAGTTAGTCAACCCCCAGACACATACTTGAAGCCATTAATGACTGAGTTGCTAAAGCGTATTCTGGATACCAACAAGAGAGTACAAGAAGCTGCCTGCAGGTGAGCAAAAGCTTAAGCAAAAAGCATTATCCATGACACTGCTTTTTCATGGGAAACAAATGTAATGCTTTTATCAATGAATACATGACTGCATTTCTAGCTCTTAATGTGTTTTAGTTTTTTCCTTTTAAATTGGAGTAGGTTAGGCTTCTTCTGAAGAAGTCACAAATTACTCCGAGTTAAAATAAAATGTATTTCTTTTGTCCACTTTGTTTTTAGAATATATGAATCACCAAACTAAACAATCTCTTACAGTAAAAGAAATTATCTGTATGTGACAGCTGTTTATATTCAATATTTTAAGTTTCATTGACCAGAAATCTGGCTTTTATATGCCCTATGAACAAGGTCAATACTGATGATAAAAGGAAAACTGTCCTATCATTGCATTAGTGATGTTGTATATAATTAGCTCAGGATTACCAAAACATTTGGGTTGCAGTTATTTCAAGGGATATTCCCTTTCTCTTGAAAGGAGATCCTTGGAGGTAAGATTCCCTTCTCCCACTTGTTTGCTAATATTTAAAAAAAAAAGAATGGACACACCATTAATGAAATGGGTACACCTCTTGTGCAGGAAGTTCAGCAAATAAAGCTTTCATGTGTCATTTTGTGTGGGGCAGAAGTGTACACAGCAGACTGCCAAGGAAGTTTCCTTATAAAGCAGAATTAGATCTGTAACATGTATATATAACAGGTTTTACAGGAATAATTTAAAATTTTGCTTATCACAATATAAGAGCTGAATCTTTGTGTTCAATCAAAATAGATTGATTTTGTCTCAGTAATACCCTTTTGAAAACATACCTTGGATGAATTTGAGGTTTAAATACAGCACTGTGTTTAAACAGAAATGGGTAGTTTGGGGCATTTTGGGGTGGTCTTGTTTTGTTTTTTCCAAGATACTGACTGACCTGTTTGGGGTGGGGTTTTTGTCATTCAGTGCCTTTGCTACTCTAGAAGAGGAGGCTTGTACAGAGCTTGTTCCTTATCTTGCATATATACTTGACACTTTGGTCTTCGCATTTAGTAAATACCAGCATAAAAACCTGCTCATTCTTTATGATGCTATAGGAACTCTAGCAGATTCTGTAGGACATCATCTAAATAAACCAGTGAGTATACCTTATGCACTTGTCATATATTGAAAAACTGGGTAGGCGTTTTTTGTCATGTGCTTTATATGTTATAAAACAGAAATACTGACCTTTCTGTGTAGGCTTCAATAATAATTATTTACATGTAAAATACATGGACTGCATGTAATTTTCCAACTACCAAATATGTGGTGGCTTATGAAATGTGCTTCTCATTATTGTGGGTTTTTTTTTTTTCCTCATTCTCAGAATTTTTCAACTCAGAGGAGATACATATATCAATATAGATACGAAATGGGACTTTAAAGAAATTGGTGGAATGTGCGTGCTTATTTCTACTGACTATTTTTTTTTTTTTGTAACCACTTTCAGTATAGCTAAACTGCTCTGTGTGTCTTTCCAGTGTATTGGAGCACATCATTATTAGAAATTGCTTTATCAGAGAGTGTGACAGACATGTATTTTATATATAAAAACACAGAATCCTTTGGACAAAGCACAGATAACATGCAGGCAAATATAGTGGGTTTTTGTAGTGTACATAAGTTTTTTAATAGGATTTGTATGCATGCCATGTATATCTTATGATGGCTATTTGTTGTAGTTTAACCCCAGCTGGGAACTTAGTACCACACAGCCACTCGCTAATTCCCACTCCCCCCCCCAATGGCATGGGGAGGAGAATCAGAAAAAAGGTAAAAACCCACAGGTTGAGATAAAAACAGTTTAATAACTGAAATAAAGTAAAATAATATAATAATAAAAGGAAATAGAGGGAGGAAGGAATAATACACCCCACCATCCCCCTCCACCTCCTAAAAAAAAGCCCATCCCTGAGCAGCGATTGGTCCCTTCGGGGTAATTCCCTCCAGTTTATATACTGGGCATGACGTGCTGTGGTATGGAATATCCCTTTGGCTAGTTTGGGTCAGGTGTCCTGTCTCTGCTTCCTACTTGCTTCCCGTGCCCTTCCTCACTGGCAGAGTATAAGAGACTGAAAAGTCCTCGATCAGGGTAATTACTACTTAGCAACAACTAAACCATTGGTGTGTTATCAGCACTGTTCTCAGACTAAAGCTGAAACACAGCACTGCACCAGCTACTAAGAAGAAAAATAACTACCCCAGCCAAAACCAGGACAGTATTGAAATTTCTTTTATTTCTCTATAGTGTTTCACATGACATAGACACACTAAAATAAAACAATTTGTGTTGTTGCCATGAAATTTTACTTGCTTTCCAAGACTCCACACCATCAAATGACATTTTTCCCAATGTCTATCTGGCCCTGGCCAGATTCACATTTGATATCACCAGGAAGAGGCTAAATGGGAGCTCCTGGTGATGGTGGGACTTTCTTCAGTCACTTAGAATATTGTGTCTTTGGACATGGCATTAGCTGGCAGCATGTATTGGCTCTTTGGATACTTACTGGGAGCAACAGTACTACAGGGATGCTTTGCTTCATGTCCTTGTGACTGTGACAGCAGTGGAAAGATGCAACATCTTTATGCAGAATTGTTTAGTGCACCCTTCTGGAGGGACAGAAAATTACTTTCTTCATGGATAGGTAGTTGCTCCAGGAGGTTTCAGGAATTTGGGGGGGATAGGGTTGTAGCATCAGGGTAATGAGAGATGGTTGAGAAATGGCAGATGAACAGCCAGATTGCATTGCTGGCAAAAACATTTTCTGTAGGCCCTGAGGCAATCCTATAGATTTGTAACACCCCAGACAGCTATTAAATGTTGCTAGACTAAAGCTAAACCTGGAGGAAAAGATTCATTCTGTAAAGGTACTTATGTGACTCAGCAAAAAATCTTAAGACATAAATTGTAAAATCTAATACTTCTACATAATTTATTACTTCTACATATTGCAACAAGGATTAAATTACAATATATCAATTTTCTTTTGCTTAAAAAGTAGAACATATCAATTCTTAATATATCAATTTTCTAACTAGTATGCAATGGTGTGTTTCAGTAGCTGATGTATTTTCATCCTAAATAGGAATATATTCAGATGCTAATGCCTCCATTAATCCAGAAGTGGAACATATTGAAGGATGAAGATAAAGATCTCTTTCCTTTATTAGAGGTAAATATTAAAATTTTAATATACTTTATCAACTTCTTTTATGAATTACCCCTATTACTAAAGATGCTCCTCCTAGTAAGTATGACTATAAAACCTGACAGTGTTAGGTATCTCCCATTACAGAGTAAATATTATGACTGTAGTGAGAAAATCTTATGACTGAGAAAATGCCATCAGGTTTAGCAGACATATTTAGATGATTTTTTTTTTTTTTGCCATTCTTGAGTGTTTTCTTTGGTATTCTATGATTCTAAAAGAATTATTCAATCCCCCTGTGGTTCTTCTCTCTCTCCTTGTTCTCCCTTCATCCTTCCATTAAAACTGTTATCAGACAGTCTGAAGGTATGAACTATGTAGTCTATTGTCTTTACTTTCCAAGTGTGAAGCAGGAAAACACTTCTAGAGAAATTAGTTTCATAACTCTTGGGTAAAGTTAGGGCTTGTATGTGGTCAGGATACTGAAATTTAGTGTAAGTGCTAGCTGATTTATAGTAACTGTATGAACTTTTTTGGCCACCTCCAAGAAGATGTTGCTTCTAAGAAATTATCTTGACTGACATAAGTAGGAGTGAGTAACAATTAGCTGCCAGTTGCCTTGGGTCAGCTAATTGGTATTGCCTTTCCATGTTGTTTTTATTTACTTGTGGGTATAAGTAAAAGGTACTTTGGGGTGGTAGGGAAGGTTAGTGTGTCTCTTGCTCTTTTTGTTGTTTTTTTTTTCTTCTTCTTTATTCCAGTGCCTGTCATCAGTTGCTACTGCCTTGCAGTCTGGCTTTCTTCCATACTGTGAACCTGTATACCAGCGTTGTGTAAATCTGGTGCAGAAGACTCTTGCACAAGCCATGGTATTTTTCTATTGCTATTCCAGTGTTTTCAGAATAACTCCTCAAACCAATGTATTAATTATGTAAATTATCGGTTTGAGGGAAAGTTTGTAGTATTAGCCACTGAATATTTAAATGAAGCTGCAGTTCTGAAACTAATTTTTTGTTTGGTTTATTTTTAATTTTATGCATACCCATGAGAAATACTAATTTTCAAAATGTGTACTTATTTGTTGCAGTTGCACAACGCTCAGCCAGACCAATATGAGGCTCCAGATAAAGATTTCATGATTGTGGCTCTTGATTTACTCAGTGGTTTAGCTGAAGGACTTGGAGGCAACATTGAACAGCTAGTGGCTTGCAGCAATATCCTGACATTAATGTACCAATGCATGCAGGTGAGATGAGCAACCGGTTTAACCCAAGGGTTTTCTTTCTTAAGGGAATTTGAAACACTTCTAGAATTGTCAGGTTTTTTTTCTTCCTCTCTTTAGGATAAAATGCCTGAGGTACGGCAGAGTTCTTTTGCATTGTTAGGTGATCTGACAAAGGCGTGTTTTCAGCATGTTAAGCCTTGCATCGGTATGTTTCTTTTACATATTAAATAATTAACACATTTTACAAACTGTTAAAGGGGATGGTTTAGCCATTGTTAAGTTCCCTTTTCTGTGGCATGCCTTCTCATGGTGTTATAAGGTTTCATTTTCCTGGGTCTGTAGTCTTTTCTCCTTTGAACTGTGTGTTTAAGACATCGCTCTTTTTGTAGACAGTGCAAGAGTTCATTTTGCTACTTGATTTTTATAATGTAACATGCTTTCTATTGTACAGGAATACAGCAAAATATGTACTTCAACTTCATTTAGAACAATTGTTTTCTTTGGTAAATAACTTTTTTCTTTTAAAAAAAACATCAGCTTTAAATAGCTGGGTTTTTTGTTCTACTAGAATCTTTTGTTACATATAATTTATGTATATTGAAATTAGAAAACCTGGTTAGATGGTAGGTTTGGTGTTTTTTCGTGTTTTCTTTTTAATTTCAGTAGGGAAGTAGCATCAATTATACACTTCAGTATTCACTTTCTCTTCCCTCAGATACTCTCAAGATACACTTAACTTCACAAATGAATGTCTGGACAGGCTTAGATTTTAAAATTTATTTAGCAGATGTTATAATCTATCTTTGTGACTAATATTTTATTAAAATTTATTCAAGGCTATGATTTGCTTTCTAGGATTCAATGTTGTTTGCCACTGTTTTTATTTTGGGGGGGGTGGAGGATGGGGTGTTGTGTTGGGGGGGTTGTTGTTTGGGGGGGGTGTTTGGGGTTTTTTGATTGGTTTAGGTTTTTTTTCTTAGCACAGTTGAATACATAGCTATCCAGATGTGGGTTTTTTTTCTTCCCCCACCCCCAGGAAGGGGAGGAAAAAAGGCTTCTAGTGTTACATAAAGCTTATTAGAAATATTTTTAAATCATAGTTTGAAAAGATTTGCATTGAACTGCTTAGGTTGTAAAATTTAGGTTAATCTGATATGTAGCAGAAATAGAACTCTTGTTAATTCTGGTGTAATGCTTCAGAAGAGTTTAAATATGCTTATGTGATTTTTTTTAAACACACGCACCCCTCCCCTGTGATCTTACAGTAATGGGACAAGTTTGTTGTATCGTGTGATGAGATTTTAAAATGTTGTTCTTTCTAGCTGATTTCATGCCCATTTTGGGAACCAACCTAAACCCGGAATTCATTTCTGTGTGTAACAATGCCACCTGGGCAATTGGAGAAATCTCCATCCAGATGGGTAAGATTTTTAACTTTTTTTTTTTCTTTGAATCTTTGCAAATTTAGAATGGTGTGTCTGGGTTGTGTTTTTTTATTTTTTAGTGATACTTACACATTTAAATTTAAATTAAATTTTATATTCTTGTCCTTGGCAGTAAATTCAATGTACCAGATCTAAATAGATCATGTATATTAACAGTAATTTTCTTCTGAACATTTCTTTTTGGCTGTTTCAGGTATAGAGATGCAGCCTTATATTCCAATGGTGTTGCACCAGCTTGTAGAAATAATTAACAGACCCAACACACCAAAGACATTATTAGAGAACACAGGTACCCAAAAACTGAAGCATTCATGGTGAAGGGAATTAGAGGGCTGGTTTGTTTTTGATAATGATTTTTAAAATTGCATAGAACTTATTTTATTGCTATGTATTTGGCTTTTATAAGCAAAGTTAAAACTTTTGCAGATCTTACAAGTCTCAGTCTTGCAACAATACATCTATCATATATCTAGATTATTGAAGTTATTGCTTTCTCACCTTTATTCCATTTTATATTTATCATCTATTTAAATAGTCCTCAATTTTATTTATGTATATGACAAATGTATGCAGTGACACTTAAAGACTTAGTGACTTTACACTGATTTTAATATATGCATGTCCTTACACGTGTATTGCATGTATATGTCTAGTGTTTGAAACAAATGTAATTGGCATATATAAAACAAATAATAAACTCAAATCATGAATTTACAAAAAATGCACTTTTTAAAGATTAATTTGTAGTAATATGCGCAAAAATCTAGATCTGTGATGGCAGTTTAACCACAACATAACTGCAATTATGTGTAACTTCTACTATCTGGTCACTTAATAAAAAAATTCTGAAGTCTAACTGGCATGCTTATTTTTATGTTCTGGCCAGCAGCTTTGCCTTCCAAAATCTCAATTTAGAAGCATCCCCCAAATGTTTTATTGAATCAGAATTTCTGAGGCTTGTTTCTTTTGTGTTTATAGGGGGCGTGTTCTGGTATGAAGATCACCTTCCTTACTTCATCAAAACTTTATTAATAATTTAACAGGTTTCTGGTTAGCTATTTTACCATTTGAGAATCTTTTGACTTTTTTCAATTTGAAAACTATTTTGTAAGAAAAATGATAGTTTGGTAATTATGCTTGACATAATTGAAAATTACGTAAATTCAGTGTTAGTTACTTTTTCTTTTCTCTAAGTATGAGATAAATTGGAGAGAGATTTTTTCCATGCATATTTATCCTCCAGTATTCTCTACATACCAACCCCGTCATTTAGTATGGAAGGTGAACTTGAAGGAAAAATTGCCTAGTTATCTGGCATATTATCGGTACTGCTTTTTTTAAAGATTATTTTTGAGCAAATAATTGATTGTTACGCTATGGAATAGTATAGTAATATAAATACTCTTTCTCCCTGTCCCAACCCCCATCATCTGTACTGATGGATGTATAATACCTATAATTGAGAAGTATCTAGTACTTAAAAGTTTGCCTCCATCACTGCTAGAGAATTTTTTTAAGCATCCAAACACTGACTTTTTTTTTTTTTAAGCATCTTAATAGTTACTTTAAATGTGGATGCCTAACTGCAGATAAATGTTGAGTGTGGTGTACTTATTATAAGTTTGTTGTGGGATATTGTGCTGCATACATGCCACTGGTATGTGCAAGAGTATTACTGTTTTCTACTTTAGGCTGTTATGTAATGAACTATGAAAACACTTCTATGGAAACATACAAAGACCACCTTAAGTAAAAGTAGTTGCATAGAAAATAATGAGTACATGACAAAAAGTTAAGCTTTGACAGAAATTACTATTCCTTGTACAGACCTGTGAGAACTTACAGATAAACCTTAAAAGTGTATTTTCATTTGAAAGTGCCACTTCAAATGCAGTTTTATAAGTTAGATCTGCCAAAAATTTAAGACACTGAATATTGAAATTTCATAATGTCCGGGCAAAATAGTACATTACCAGTGAGCCACAGCTGTCATGGAATGAGTACATTTCAAACTGCTAGTATATCCTACACTAAACTTTTATTGGAGAAAGCATCACCTGTTTTATTGCATGTTTCATGAAGCTATTCACAAATGCCTGTTAATTAGTGTTGCGTAGTATGTCCCTTGAACACAGGTTTCCTTTCTTTGCTTCATATAAATCTGCTGGATTTTAGTGTTATTCGTGCATTTTGCTTCAAGTAATCCTGATACATTATTCCTACCTTCTCCTTTTTCTAAAGATTAATCTTTCATGAGTTGAGCAAGCACCATTAAAACATGTTTGCATGATGATATTTTATTCAGTCTCCCTTAGAACAAAATGGGTACAAACTGGAACACAAGAGGTTCCACTTAAACTTGAGAAGAAACTTCTTCTCAGTGAGGGTGACGGAACACTGGAACAGGCTGCCCAGGGAGGTTGTGGAGTCTCCTTCCCTGGAGACATTCAAAACCCGCCTGGACGCATTCCTGTGTAACATTATCTAGGTGTTCCTGCTCTGGCAGGGGGATTGGACTAGATGATCTTTCGAGGTCCCTTCCAATCTCTAACATACTGTGATACTGTGATACCTAATCATGCAAAGAAGCAGTTTTGTTTGTCATATGTCCTTATGCTTTTGTATAAAAAGTAAGATTCTTATACAACTGTCATGAGGAAGCTTTTTCTGAGCAGGAGAAATATTGGGATTAAAGAATTAATTTTCTGCAGTCGGTTGCTGTGAGTTAGTGACCACTTAAAATTCTCTACAAGATTATGAAGAAAACAAATATTTGGTGCTCTTAGAGAAGTGTTTAATCTACTTATAGTTTATTAGATAGACCACAATATATTCAATGTAAAAGTATGTATAAATGTATTTTTACTGATAGATAGTAAGCCTATTAAAATCTTCATTTCAAAGTACTAGAAAAAGTAGAATGCTTAGGACTACTTAATACTAAAACTGAAAATGCGTAATTCCTTTCTGTCAAGAGTATCCATAATAGTACTTTTTATTAAAAATTTTGAAGTGTATGGTAGGTAAATTTACTGTAAGAAATGATTCTGAAGATGGCAGAGTGACTGCTTACATCAGAAAGCCTTTGGATTTTAAATGGTGGATTTTGGTGTTATCTATCTCATTTTCTTCTTTAATTTCTCTTTTACCCTGGAGAGTATACCATGTACATTGCTGCCTCTAATTTAGGGGGTAGTAATAAACAGCACTGGTGAAATCTTATGTTTACTATCATGCACAGATTCTGTTGGCTTCTGTTTCTGAGTTATTTGCTGTTTTTTCTTTATTTTTTTCTCCTCCCCCCTCATTTGCTCATGTCTTGGTTGGCGTTTGGTGGTGTATAACCGTGATTGCATTACCTTAGCAATAACAATTGGTCGTCTTGGTTACGTTTGTCCTCAAGAGGTGGCCCCCATGCTACAGCAGTTTATAAGACCCTGGTGTGTATTATTAAATCTTTATTTTTTAATTCATTTTTCTTCACTTTCTTCTGTCTCACTTTTAGATATATTTTCGGTTGGTTACAAAATCTCAATCCTTAATCATTGCCAACCATGTGACTAATCTTGTCCTATCAGGTTTGTGAGTTTTTAGTAGCAATGTCATATATTCTTTATGTTGTGGCTAACAACTAATTTATGCATGGGATAAGATTGTCACATGCTTGCGTGTTAAAGCTTGACTACAAAAGAGCATTTTAAAATCCACCAGAATGATAATACAATGCATGCAAATACTGTAAAATTTAAACTGTGTATTACTTCAGTCTGAGGCTTGAATTGCTGTAAGGAATATGTTTCTAGACTTGCTATGTATAAAGTAGCTTGCTTGCTGCTGTAAAAGTTAAATAACTGTTCCATAAGTGATATCTGACATAATTCACACTGCGATAGCATTATATGTTCTGCTTTTAATAATGGTAGTTTCTATAAATATTTCATATACATGTTTCTTTTGTGTTTAATGGAATACAGGTCACACTTTCTAACTGTATATAGCGCAACAGGAAAGCAAGATTCTAGAGATGATACCTAATGGGAATATACTAGTAAAGACTGTGCATCGAGTATCTTTCTGAGTGTTCAAAATAGTATTTCAGATAACCTTATCAGTGTGACTTATTCCATCAAATACTGTCATCTAGTTCTGACTTGATAGAATGAAAAAGTAATAGAATTAGCTAAGTTTTGCTCTCCAATGTACTAGGTGCACCTCTCTGCGAAACATAAGAGACAATGAGGAAAAGGATTCAGCATTCCGTGGGATATGTACCATGATCTCGGTCAACCCCAGTGGAGTAGTCCAAGTAAGATAAATAAATATATCTTAACTTTTTTTCTTTCTTCATGTAAAATTTAGTGAAAGCTGTATATGGAGTACAAAAAAGTTTAACTTGATGTTGTTTCCTTGTAGTACATGCTGTAGCTGCTTTTTTGATGTCAAGGATGCCAATGTGTTTATATTTTATATTATACATATCATGATACTTCAGGATTTCTGCTTCAGTGATTATCACTTATGGAAAGGACAGTATTGTTAAATTCATTTTTTGTCTTTTACTTACAAAGAATATATAAACAATGGACTTTGACTGTATTTTGATACTTCTGTCAGTCTTTTCTATGTTGAGGATATGTATGAAAATACAAGGCAAAAGTTGACATACTAAAACCTACTTTTCAGGTGCAATCTAGGCTTTTAAAAAAAGAAACAGAACACAAGCAATAACCACCCCTTCATTCTTAAAACTTAGGTAGGGAAGATTTTGTTTCAACTTTGGATGTATTGCCTAGTCAATACAACAAGGAAGCCGCATCTCTTTAAAAGAAATGGTACATCTCAGGAACAGCGTATGAGTCTCTGCAGCTCCAAAATAACGCTATGCCAATGTAATATTTTCTAAGAGGGAAATGAAGGTGTATTTCCCTCTCCTCTGCCTGGGATCCTTCTTCCCGAAACACAAGAATTGATCCTCTATCATCTTTTGAATTTTTCAGTTCATTTCACTTATCCCTTATTTTGTACTTAGCATTTCCCTCTTTTGCTGTCCATTTGTTCTTTCACACAGCTTAAAGGGAGAGAGTAATTAAGGATTGTCATCATAATCCCAGCTCCTATGGTAGTTGTCCTCTTCACTTCCTATCCAAAAACATGTGCATTATCAACTTAATCATTAAGACTGATGTTTTAATGGTATAGTAGGAGGTAATGCATGATGACAGATGAAATAAACATAGGGATTTTGGGGTGGCTTTAGTTTTGAACCTGTATGGTAAACACTATGTGTATCCCAGAAACAACTTCTGGCTCTGCAGAAAGAAATACAACACTGGAAATGCATGAGAGTGAGTTGCGAGTGTGGTCTTGCACTTGTCAATTGTTATTAAGATGATTCTCAAACTCAGTATGTGTACCGAAAGAATTAAGGCAAGTGTGGTGTGGGAGGGGAGGAGGTGTTTGTTCGATATGGGGTTTTTCTGAACTGTGTTTTTATTTAATCAAAAACCTGATTAAACAAAGCTAATCCTACACTCAGCTATTTCTATTTCCATACACTTAAGTGTACAATAAATCACCATTATTGTCTGAATTAATTGCAAAATAAAGGCATAAAACCAAAAGCAGTTTTGAATTAGGATCAAATACCCTGCATAGTTCATAGAACAAACATCAAGCAATGTTTTCAGACCTATAAATTGAGGTTTCTAACCTATATGATTGTTTAATCTTTTAGGACTTTATTTTTTTTTTGTGATGCTGTTGCATCATGGATTAGCCCAAAAGATGATCTCCGAGACATGTTCTGTAAGGTAATGTTTCTAGTATGACAGTATATCTGAACTACAATTGTTTTGGATCCTGTTTCTTTGTCACTTTCTATTTCCACTATTAGCACTTACTGTAATTGTGGTCATGAAGGCTTTCTTGCAAAGTCATAAATTTTCAGACAAAGCTTCATAAAAAATCTGAATTTTTACCTATATTTTTTTACGTGCTTTCAGGTTATTCCAAAATTGTTTTCAACAGTGTTGAAAAGCTTGCTTGAGATCTTATTTGAAAGGATAATCATCCTCAAAGATCTTTTCATGTCTTGCTTACTGTGTTTTGACTGCATTTGGAAGAACAGGGGGGGGTTTATGCTTCCTTTTTTTTTTTTTTGAGAAACATCTAGAAAATTGCAAATCATAGAATCATAGAATAGTTAGGGTTGGAAAGGACCTTAGGATCATCTAGTTCTAACCCCCCTGCCATGGGCAGGGATGCCTCACACTAGACCATGTTGCCCAAGGCCCTGTCCAGCCTGGCCTTGAACACTGCCAGGGATGGAGCATTCACAACTTCTTCCAGTGCTATCCTGATCTGTTTATCTTGCTTCAGCTGAAAATAAGATTTTTGGGGATTGCTTAACCCTCCTCAGAATCCCTCTTGGAGAAGCAAGTCTTCAAGAAACTAACGTACAGTGATAGCAAAGAATACATACCTAGACAAACTCAATAGAATTTAAGCAAAAAGACTGTTTCCCTTGCATAAAATAAACAAAAAAAAAACCCTAAACACTCAAAATAATATGTTGTTTTCACACTACTGTCTTAGGTTAAAAAAGAGAAAAAATTAAATTTATTTCAGTTTCATGAGCAAATGCTGTTACTGTTCAGTAGCGTGGCTCCCATGATATGTCATAAAATGAAATATCTGTTTAGGAAGGATGCATGTCAAAAGTTAATAAATCATAGAATACCAGGATTGATGGGACCTCAAGAATCATCTGGTCCATCCTTTAACCCTAAACACCCTCTTAAAGCTAAAACAGAGCCTATTTCTAAGTACGACTCATGGGTCAGTATTAGCACTTTCTCCTCATTTCCAAGTGTTCAGATCAGAAAAGAAGACAGAAATTTGAATCCCATCTTGAGTAGAAAACACAAAAATCTCACTATCCTAGTTAGGGGACTAGTTATCTGCAAAGCTTCAAAGGAACATCAGGAACAGGAAAGGCATAGCTGTGAGTATTCTCATACTCTGCATCAGCAGAAGGAAACAGGAAATAGGAGCTTAAAAGAAATTCCAGGGTACTGGCTGTGGTGATTATCCAAAGAAGTTTCAGTACATCAAAGAATCACGGAATCAGTAGTGTTGGAAGGGACCTCTGGAGATCATCTAGTCCAACCCCCCTGCCAAGGAAGGGACACATAGACCAGGTTACACAGGAACATGTGTGGATGGGTTTTGAATGTCTTCATAGAGGGAGACTCCAGAATCCCCTAGGCAGCCTGTTCCAGTGCTCTGCCACCCTCAACGTAAAGAAGTTCTTCCTCATGTTGAGGTGAAACTTCTTGTGTTTTACTTTATGGCCATTGCTCCTTGTCCTGTCACTGGACACCACTGAAAAGAGTATGGCACCATCCTCCTGGCACCCACCTCTGAGATATTTATATGCATTAATGAGATCCCCTCTCTGTCTGCTCTTCACTAGACTAAGCAGGCCCAGATCCTGCACTTTCACACAGTATGCTAGAGATTGGAAGGGACCTCAAAAGATCATCTAGTTCAATCCCCCTGCCGGAGCAGGAACACCTAGATAATGTTACACAGGAATGTGTTCAGGCGAGTTTTGAATGTCTCCAGGGAAGGAGACTCCACAACCTCCCTGGGCAGCCTGTTCCAGTGTTCTGTCACCCTCACTGAGAAGAAGTTTCTTCTCAAGTTTAAGTGGAACCTCTTGTGTTCCAGTTTGTACCCATTACCCCTTGTCCTATCATTGTTTGCCACTGAGTAGAGTCTGGCTCCATCCTCGTGACACTCCCCCTTTATATATTTATAGACACTTATAAGGTCACCCCTCAGTCTCCTCTTCTCTAAACTAGAGACCCAGCTCCCTCAGTCTTTCCTCATAAGGGAGATGCTCCACTCCCTTAATCATCTTAGTTGCCCTGCACTGGACTCTCTCCAGCAGGTCCCTGCCCTTCTTGAACTGAGGGGCCCAGAACTGGACACAATATTCCAGATGCTGTCTCACCAAGGCGGAATAGAGGGGAAGGAGGACCTCTCTCGACCTACTAACCACCCCCCTTCTAATACACCCCAGGATGCCATTGGCCTTCTTGGCCACAAGGGCACAGTGTTGGCTCATGATCATCCGGTCATCCACTAGGACCCCCAGGTCCCTCTCCCCTACACTGCTCTCTAAAAGGTCGTTCCCCAACCTATACTGGAACCTGGGGTTGTTCCTGCCCAGATACAGGACTCTACACTTTCCCTTGTTATATTTCATCAAGTTATTCCCTGCCCAACTCTCCAGCCTGTCCAGGTCTCACTGGATGGCAGCACAGCCTTCCGGCGTGTCAGCCACTCCTCCCAGCTTAGTGTCATCAGCAAACTTGCTGATAGTATACCCAGTTCCCTCATCTAAATCGTTGATGAATATATTAAATAAAGCACTGACCCTTGAGGCACTCCACTAGTTACAGTCCTCCAACTAGACTCCGCCCCATAGACTACAACTCTCTGGCTTCTCTCCTTCAGCCAGTTCACAGTCCACCTCACTACCTGATCATCCAGACCACACTTCCTCAATTTAGCTGTGAGGATGCTGTGGGAGACTGTGTCAAATGCTTTGCTGAAGTCAAGGTAGACCACATCCACCGCTCTGCCATCATCCATCCACCGTGTTATTTCCTCATAAAAGGCTAAGAGATTGGTCAATCATGATTTCCCCCTGGTGAAGCCATGTTGACTGCCCCTCATAACCCTCTTATCCTTGATATGCCTTAAGATGGCACCAAGGATAAGGTGTTCCATCACTTTCCCAGGGATGGAGGTGAGGCTGACTGGTCTATAGTTACCCGGGTCCTCCTTCTTGCCCTTTTTAAAGACTGGAGTGACATTTGCTTTCCTCCAGTCCTCAGGCACCTCTCCCGTTTCCCAAGACTTGGTAAAGATGATGGAGAGTGGTCTAGCAATGACTTCCGCCAGTTCCCTCAGCACCCGCGGGTGCATCCCATCTGGACCCATGGATTTATGGATGTCCAGATTGCTCAACTGGTCTCTAAACCATTCCTCATCGACTAAGGCAAACCGCTCCGTTGACCTGACTACATCTAAGGTCTCAGGGGTGCAGGGCTCTTCAGGACTGCCTGCAGCAGAGTAGACAGGGACAAAGAAGGCATTCAATAACTCTGCCATCTCTGTATCTTCTGTCACCAGGGCACCCATCCCGTTCATCAGTGGGCCTACATTGCCTCTGGTGTTAGTTTTATCTGCCATGTATTTGAAAAAGCTCTTTTTGCTGTCCTTGACCCTTCTCGCCAGATTTAATTCTAAGGAGGCCTTAGTCATCCTAGCTGCCTTCCTACATCTTCTAGCAGCAGCCTTATATTCCTCCCAAGTGGCCAGCCCCTCCTTCCATGACCTGTAAACTCTCCTCTTCCACTTGAGCATACCCAGCAATTCCCTATTTAGCCACGCAGGTCTCCTGGCCCTCTTCCTTGACTTCCTACATGTCGGGATGCTCTGATCTTGTGCTCGGAAAAAGCAATCCTTGAATGCCAACCAACTATCTTGGGCCCCTTTACCTTCAAACAGCCTTGCCCATGGGATTTCCCCTAGCAATTGCTTGAAAAGGCCAAAGTTTGCCCTGCTAAAGTCCAGGGTTGCAATTCTACTTGCTATTCTACTGGTCCTACCACACAAGATCCTGAATTCCACCATCTCGTGGTCGCAGCAACCAAGGCAGCCCTCAACCCTTACTGCTTCGACCAGACCCTCCTTGTTAGCGAGGATGAGATCCAGCAGCGCTCCTCTCCTGGTCGGCTCATCCACCATTTGCAGGAGGAAGTTATCATCCATACACTGGAGGAACCTCCTGGACTGTGGCTGGGTTGCTGAGTGGTCCTTCCAGCAAACATCAGGGAAGTTAAAATCCCCCACGATGACCACGGCCTGTGACTGTGAGGCCGCTCTCAGCTGCCTGTAGAAGGCCTCGTCAACTTCCTCACCCTGATCTGGTGGCCTGTAACAGACACCCACAACAGTATCACCCCTGCCAGCCTGCCCCTTAATTCTCACCCACAGACTCAACTTGCTCGTCATCTGTCCCTGGACAGAACTCGGTGCATTGTAGCTGCTCTCGCACATAAAGAACAACCCCACCACCCTGCCTGGCTGGCCTGTCTTTCCTGAAAAGGACATAGCCCTCCATGACTATATTCCAGTCATATGAGCTGTCCCACCATGTCTCTGTAATTGCCACCAGATCATAATGTCTTTCTTGTACTGAGGAGCCCAGAACTGAACACAGTAATCCAGATGTGGCCTCACCAGGGTCAAGTAGAGGGGGGCAGATCACCTCCCTCGACCTGCTGGCAACACTCCTCCCAATGCACGCCAGGATACTCTTGGCCTTTCTGGACTGGAGCATCTCCCGTATGAGGATAGGCTGAGAAAGTTGGGGCTGTTGAGCCTGGAGAAGAGAAGGCTGCGTGGAGACCTCATAGCAGCCTTCCAGTATCTGAAGGGGTCCTACAAGGATGCTGGGGAGGGACTCTTCACTAGGAACTGTAGTGACAGGACAAGCGGTAACGGGTTCAAACTCAAACAGGGGAAGTTTAGATTGGATGTGAGGAAGAAATTCTTTACTGTTAGGGTGGTGAGGCACTGGAATGGATTGTCCAGGGAGGCTGTGAATGCTCCATCCCTGGCAGTGTTCAAGGCCAGGTTGGGCAAAGCCTTGGGTGGCATGGTTTAGTGTGAGGTGTCCCTGCCCATGGCAGGGGGGTTGGAACTAGATGATCTTAAGGTCCTTTCCAACCCTAACTGTTCTATGATTCTGTATTGTAACCAGAGTAGAGTAGATCTTTGCAATCTGGACACTACATCTTGCTTGTGTAGGATGTACTATGGAGCACTTCGGTACTAAGTGAAGTAATACAGCTTGCTCTTCTAAATGCTTCAGGTTTGCTTGCTTTTCATTTTATTAAAATCCTTTAAACACTTAAGTCATTTTCACAGAATCACAGAATACTTAGGGGTGGAAGGGAACTCTGGAGATCAACTATCCAATCCTTCTGCCAAGGCAGGGACACCTAGACCAGGTTACACAGGAACATGTCCAGGTGGTTTTGGAATGTCTCCAGAGAGGGGGACTCCACAACCTCCCTGGGCAGCCTGTTGCAGTGCTCTGCCACCCTCAACATAAAAATGTTCTTCCTCATGTTGAGGTGAAACTTCTATGTTTTATTTAATGGCCATTGCTCCTCATCCTGTCGCTGGGCACCACTGAAAAAGAGTATGGCACCAGCCTTCTGGCACCCACCTTTGAGATATTTTTATGCATTAATGAGATCCCCTCTCTTCTCTAGGCTAAACCAGGCCCAGCTCCTGCAGTCTCTCCTGCTGGCCACACTCCTCCTGATGCACCCCAGGATACTCTTGGCCCTCCTGGCCAAAAGGGCACACTGCCAGCTCATAGTCAACTTCTCTACCAACACTCCCAGGTTCTTCTCAGCTGAACTGCTCTCTGCTAGGTCAGCCCCCAACCTGTACTGGTACTTGGTGTCCTTCCTCCCCAGGTGTAGTACCCTACATTTGCCCTTCTTGAACCTCATGAGGTTTCTCTCCACCCAATTCTCCAGCCTATCAAGGTCCCACTGAATGGTAGCACAGCCTTCAGGTGTATCAGCCACTCCCCCCAGCTTTGTATCATCAGCCAACTTGCTGAGTATACGCTCTAGCCCTTCATCCAGGTCATTGATAAACAAGTTAAATAAGACTGGACCCAGTATTGATCCCTGGGGAACACCACTGACTAAAGGCCAATGACTGGATACTACTCCACTGATCACAACCCTCCGAAGTGTGCCATTCAGCCAGTTTTCAATCCACCCCACTGTCCATTCATCTAACCCACATTTACTAACTTTACCTACAAGAATGTTATGGGAGACAGTGTCAAAAGCCTTGATGAAGTCAAGGTAGATAACATCCACTGCTCTCCCCTTGTCAACCCATCCTGCCATGTCATCATAAAAGGCTATTAGATTGGTCAAGCAAGATTTACCCTTGGTGAATTCATTATGACTATGATGTCATGAAAGGCATATGCAGGGACTAGGAGAGTGAAGGCCTTAATCCCATTGTAGGAGAGGATCAGGTTCAAGGTCATCCAAGGAACCTGAATGTGCACAAGTCCATGGGACCAGATGAAATTCATCCGTGTGTCCTGAGGGAGCTGGCAGGTGAAGTTGCTAAGCACTGTTCATCATATTTGAAAAATCATGGTAGTGAGGGGAAGTTCCCAGCGACTGGGAAAAGGGAAAGTTGAAGCCCTGGGGAACTATACACCAGTCAGTCTCACCTCTGTGCCTGGCAAAATCTTGGAGTAGATTCTCCTGGAAACCATGCACACAAAAAACAACGAGGTGGTTGGTGGCAGCCAACATGTCTTCACTAAGGGCAAATCATGCCTGACCAATTTGGTGGCCTTCTATGATGGGGCTACAGGACAGACGGATAGGGGCAGAGCAACTGACGTCTACCTGGACTTGTGCAAACAGTTTGGCACTGTTCTGCATGACATCCTTGTCTCTAAACAAGGTGGGCCAATGCCAACATCATGAAGTTCAACAATGTGAAGTGCAAGTTCCTACACCTGGGTCGAGGCATTCCCAGGCACAGCTACAGGTTGGGTGGAGAAGGACTTGGGGGTGGTAGTTGATGAGAAACTGAACATGAGCTGGCTTCAGTGTGCACTCCCAGCCCAGAAACCAACCGTATACTGGGCTGCATCAAAAGAAGCATGACCAGCAGGTCAAAGGAAGTGATCCCGCCCCTCTACTCTGCTCTTGTGAGACCCCATGGAACAGTTGGAACAAGTCCAGAGGAGGCCCCGAGGATGATCAGGGGCCTTGAGCACCTCCTATACAAAGACAGGCTGAGAAAATTGGGACTGTGCAGCCTGGAGAAGGCTGCATGGTAACCTCATAGCAGCCTTCCAATATCTGTAGTGGGCCTACATGGGTGTTGGAGAGGGACTCTTCATTAGGAACTGCAGTGATAAGACTAGGGGCAGTGGGTTCAAAGTGAAACAGGGGGGATTTATGTTGGATATAAGGAAGAATTTCTTTACTGTCAGGGTGGTGAGACGCTGGCACAGGTTGCACAGAGAAGCTGTGGCTGCCCCATGCCTGGAAGTGTTCAAGGCCAGGTTGGACAGGGCCTTGAGCAACCTGGTCTAGTGGGAGGTGTCCCTGCCCATGGCAGGGGGGTTTGAACTAGATGATCTTAAGGTCCTTTCCAACTCAAACCATTCTGCAATTCTATGATTCTGTTTTTCTCTCCTGGTCCTTCAGCATTCAGTACATGCTTTAATAATCCATGCTCCTCGTTTTTAGATTCTTTCCAGGATATCCATGTGGGATCTACTACATTCAAACTAAACACAGTATTTCTTGGTCACATGGCATAAAGACAGACTTTCTTTTTATACTGTATTCTTCTGTACTTTTTGCCATGCAAGGAAGGAGACAAAGCTTTCTTCCAGCAATGGCATGGAAATTTTTTAGATTACTTCCTCGTTAGAGTGACTTTATATGCTAGCTGAATACATGATTACCTTAGTTAAGCTACATGTTTTTCCAACACTGGAGCTGAGAGTGAAAATGCCCCTTCCAAGAGCACAGGTAGATGACCTGCCAGTGTTGACAGCTGATACATATCCTATGAATTGCATCACATTTTATGAAAGCAAAACATCTGAAGACTCTAGCTGAAGCTCACTTGCTAAAGCTGCACTGGAAGATGATTTTTAAAAAGTGGCCCTTTTGTTGTACCTGAATATATCTGAAGAGGGCCTACAAGGATGCCAGAGAGGAACTCTTTGTCAGAGACTGTAGTGGTAGGACAAGGGATAATGGTTTTAAACTTAAACAGGGGAACTTCAGGTTAGATATAAGGAAGTTGTTCTTTACTGTGAGGGCAGTGAGGCACTGGAAAAGGTTGCCCAGAGAAGCTGTGAATGCTCCACCCCTGGCAGTGTTCAAGGCCAGGTTGGACAGGGCCTTGAGCAGCCTGGTCTAGTGTGAGGCATCCCTGTTCATGGCAGGAGGGATGGAACTAGATGATCTTAAGGTCCTTTCCACCCCTAACCATTTTGTGTTTCTATGATCCTTAGTTTTTTTTCAGTCATTTCTTTCTTCTCTTCCCCTTTTATGCTGGCTTTTGACTACTGTGTTTAAAAGAACAGATAAGTGTTCTTTTGAAGCATAAAAGATTTTAATAGTTTCCTTTTTACTAATAGGTGTCTACAGGTTCCATGGAAAAAACACAGCTCTCACAGTATGCTTTTGTATTTGCTAGAAATTGACAGACATTCGGTCTGTCAAATATTGGTGGTGGCATACATATGCACATATGTATATTTTTATATATGTATAATATATCTATTTATATATTTTATACTAATTTGAGTGTGTAGCTATATTCTGAATGTCACCCTTAACTGAAATGTTTGGGTTTGTTTTATTTTCCTTTAAGACAGACATTACTAGACTTCATTTGTTTCTTAGTAACTTTTAAAATATGAAGCTGGGGAATTCAAATGGACAGATGCACAATCCAGCAGTTTGTGGGTTACTGCATATGTTGCTTGAAATAATGATCGTGATTCTACTACTTAATTATTATTTTGACTTCTGCCCCCCTCCCCCCATTTGTAGATTCTTCATGGATTTAAAAACCAAGTTGGAGATGACAATTGGAGGCGTTTCTCTGACCAGTTTCCTCTTCCCTTAAAAGAGCGCCTTGCAGCTTACTATGGAGTTTAACCTTATGTGCTGTAGCTGCAGGCCCATAATTAGAGGTAACCACACAAATCTGCCTTGCTAAGGGGGGGTGAGAGATTCATAGTAGTATATCAAGGTAAGATTGGAAGTGTAGGTGTAACAAAGTGCCTGTTTATGTTTAATGAGCAAAATTATGATTATAATCCTCAAGCTATCATACTGAAGTCACAGGCTCCCCTATGTCTTATGAATTAGTAGATGATGGATATGGTCTAAGCAGGAATATTTCCCTAGAATAGGAAAGCAAATTTAAGACGCTAGCCATGAGGAGTCAGATACATTCCTAGCCACATACGAGATGATATTTGCATTGAATAAAGGATGTTATGCTAATCTGTAACTCTACTGACTGTAGAGCTTGATGTTTTGGGGAGGCTGATGTGTTTATTATTGCCACATTCCAATTTATTCACCAATTTAGTATTGTTACAGTTCTGTGTGGAGAATGATTCAACTTCAGCAAAGAATTGTGATTGTATATTCTAGAATACTTGTATTCTTATACCACCTTGCTTTGTGTGCTGTTTGTGCACACTGTATAAAAGCAAAGTTCCCTCTGGTAAAGTAGTGTGATACTGTGAAGAGATTATTATACTACTCCAAAAAGAGGGCAAATTAAGTTTATTCATTCAATCTTTATATAAATTTGATACTTCCTCTAGAATTTTTGTACTGAAATTATGAATGTGAATCATGCAGTTCTGTTTTATTGTTGAATGGACAAGAGTCAGCCAAAGTTTTGTCAGTCAGTGACATAAGAGAATTGCATTTTTGATCTGAATAATGGATTACAATTAAACCAATTTCAAACATTTACGTGCTGATAAATGAGGGCATTTTAATTCTGAAATAAGTGGTGTTTTTCATCCTAATGAAGAGGAATCTGAAGTGGTAAAACTGCCATTTATCCTCAGTTTGTACTGAGGAGATACTATGACTATCTTGTTTAATCCACCTGAAAGCGAAATTGTTTGGTCAGTAGAAGGTATGTTAATATTTTTTCTCAATGTCATAACTACCTTATAATCTTGTACTAAACCTGGAAAAGCTTGTTAGAATATATAGGACTGCTTTTACCTTAAATCTAAGTTTAGCCACATAGTGGAATTGTCAGTGTAGCCTTAAAGTATACAGTGCTGTCTCATGAATAATAATTTATCTGGTATAAATGGGGTCTTTTCTTAAACAGTCTAAAAAGGTAAAATCTAGTCATAGATTCATTTTTAAGTTAAAAGTTTTCACCTACTGCTTAAAAGAAGACAAAACAAGCTCTTTGTTTATGCACTGATCTGTCAGTTAAGGTTCATGGTTAGATTTAACTATACCTCTATCTTTTCTTTTATAGGTCCTTCAGTCTGGGAGACTATGAGGGAGTCTCTGCACCCAGGGAAAATGTTACCCTTTACTGGGGGGAAGGGTAAACCAGTAGGGAATAGAGTACAATCCCAACCCTACTGGGTGGGGTGGGAGGGAAGTGTTGCTGTCACTGTATTAAGTTGATGTTGGGAAATGTTTTAACATCTGGAGCCTTTGTGGGTGGATATCTGTTTCCTATTACAACTCTGCATTGGATGTGAGGAAGAAGGAAAAAAAAATAAATCTATTAACAAAACAGCACATTCTGGACTATTGTGGAGAATTGTACCAAAATAAGAACCATATAATTGAACCATAGGGATATATAAAGAGGAAAACTATTTTGCACACAATAAATGAAACCTAAGAATGGGGGTCACAAACAGTAAAAGGCTTTCTTTTTTCTTTTATGTTGTTTTTGTTTGTTTGCTTGTTTTAAGTAAGGGTTTTCTACATTATTTCATCTTGCTTGATGGGATTCCTAGGTGATTTGCATGTTTACGAATAAGTAAGCAAATTAAGTTAGTACAGTTAAAATGCAGATTGTGTCTGTATTAGGAGCAGACATTTGCAGTGTGCAGCTTAGAAACCCTGTTGTAAATTCATAATCATGGAGTCATAGAATGGTTAGGGTTGGAAGGGACCTTAAGATCATCTAGTTCCAACCCCCCTGCTGTGGACAAGGACACCTTCCACTAGACCATGTCACCCAAGGCCCTGTCCAACCTGGCCTTGAACACTTCCAGGGATTAATAAAAGTTAACTTGGACAAAATTAAGCAACCTGAAAGATGCCAAATGAGTTACTCCTTTCACTTTTGGGGTAAGGGGAGGGACACTTCAAAGGAAAGATTCACATATTAATTTTTACATAAAAAGAAAAAATATCAAGTACCAGATATTTGTTTATTGTACTTAATTAATTTAATTTCTAGTGTAAAGAATTTTTTCTTAACATGCAGTTTAGGGTTCATACATGCATTCTGACTCATAGTAATTTAAATTAGTGGTAAAGTAGAATGCTTGCATCACATATGAGTGAAATTGGTATACATTTACCTATGTTGTGCCAGTCTTGTGTTGCAGTTTACCAATTCAATATAGCCCTGCATTTAAAATTCCTTTTCTGAGATTCTGTGGATCTTATTTTTATTAAGAATATAAAGTACTGTAGCTAACAATTAGGTCTTGAAACACTTTTCTAGGATCTGTTAAGATTAAGACTGATATTGTATTGTGTGTAACCTGCACAATGTGGAAAACTGATATAACTGTGCAAGATATTTGCCTCTGTGCTGTCAGTGTGATGTGCTTTCTGCATGCTTATATGCTAGTGATTTTTAGCAGAATCTCTAAAAGAGTTACATGGTAAGACCTATTAAAGGCTACATAAATGTTAGTTGACACATAAAGACAATTGTAGAAGTCAGTGACATGGTTGCTATATTTGTGTGTATTCCCACTCAACATATTACCTTTTATGCTTTCTGTTCACAGCATGATCTTAGAGGTGTTTAACGGATGTAATGTAAGGTATCTACAATGTATTAGCGCATGTTGATAGCCCTTTGCAATGTAGGTAAATGCACAAGCGTAAAAGTTTAAAGCTACAGAGTAAAAGTTGGTTTGGATCCTCGTCATTTCATTTGTTTAGCTTTTCTGTTGATGTTCTGGGTTTTTTTTGGTTGTTTTGAGTTTGGTAATTTTTCCCTCTATACTTACATGTATTCCTGTGAATAAACCCTTGTTAACTCTTTACTTCTCTTTCCATGTGTATTTTCTTATGTACTGTGAATGTGTAACCCTAACTGGTACATTTTGATCTTGTGTTCCTCTGAAAGTGGCAAGTCTTTCATTTATATTGCCTAAAGAGTATCCCATGATGATAAAGGAAAATGGAGAGATTTTTAAATCTGCTGGTCAGAGGTGAAGCTGCACTTTTCCATTTTTTCAAGTGCTGCATAATGAGCCTGCAAAACAAAAGTAAGCCATAACAGCCTTTGTATAGATTTAGTTTCTCACCTTTGCATTACAAAATTGGATATTGGATAATAGTTTGGATGGGAGTTTTTTGGTGGTTTGTGCTTTGTTTGTGAGGTTTTGGGGTTTTGTTTGCTGGTGGGAGGGGTGGTTTTTGAAGAACTTGCTGCTCTTTGCATGGTTTTGTTCTTTCCGTGTTAAATGATTTAGCTATTGCACTGAAGCTTGAGCTGTACGAGTGTGAACTTATAAATGCTGTTTGGGGGCTTTTGTTTATGCATGATAGCATGCGTGCTTTAAATGTGTCGCATTGTCTCACCCTCCTTTTTGGGGGGGGGGGGGGCTTTGCAAATTTAGATGGATTATGCCTGAAGAATAGTTTAGACATGTACTGTATGAAGTACATTCAGTAATGCTAGTACATAGTATTTATTCATTTTGGACAAATTTGCATGTGATAACTGGCTTTCAAATTACATTGCTTTGGTAGCAAATACAAAATCTCAATTAATAGCGCTGAAGTAAATTAGTAATAGTTTTAGTCACTAAAAACACTTGAAAACCAAGTTCTGGAAGAAGAAGGAAAAAAAACTTTAAAGCTTAGCAAGGTAGGATATTATTTTAGATGCAAACTTGCTTTAATTTTGAGTGTGTTTGAACATCAAGGAAGAGTTTCAGATAAATGACATTAAAAAAATTTGTAGAATAGAAAATCAAATAATTCTGTAGCATTACAGCTGGAATCTGAGTTTCACTAAACTTTCAATTTCAGAAAGCCCCTTTAACCAAATAAAACCACTGCACCTCAGATTAGTTTAGCACTTTTAGATTAGCTTGGCACTTTTTTTACATAGTATTTTCATAAGTATTTGTACGGATGTGAACTGATCTGGTATAAAAGCAAGGAAAGTAGCTAAGGCAGAAATAAACAGTACTGACAAAATAGCCTTTTGTGCCAGTATGCTCTCTCGTGGTATATTTTAAAGCAAATAAACCATATTTCTAATGCATAATATAGCACAGACATTTTCAGAAGCCCTTTAGGGTTTAATCTGAGGTAAGAAAAGTTCTAAATCAGCATTAACAGTTATAATTCAATGATTGTGTCATGGGATATATAAAAAGTATTTTAGTTCTTGTGGTGTAGTCTTGACAGTTCTTGAATGTTGACTGAATGTTTATACTAGTAGAATTGTGAGTTTGTTACATTTCAGTATTTCTGCCTCTTGGCATGCTAAAAGCATGGCTTCATTTGCTCCTTACACACCTAGTATAGTGCTTGTAGTCTGCTAAACTACAGAAATAGCTGCTGCTAAGTAATGGTGTAGGTTTTCTACTTAAAAATTTTTGTTGTAGGAACCTCAGGAGGTCACTGTTTAATGTTTTTATATATGCCCTCTTCCTGCTTTGAGTTTCCCTTTCTGAAGGATTCAGAGAATGAAGAAAAGCTGCTGATCAAACTAAGTTGGTACCAGAAAGGGCATTTTAAATCCTTATAAAATGCATCTTTTTGGCAGTTCTAAATTGCTGTTAAGTTGTTAGAAATGCAATAATTCTTTTTTTTCCTTTTTTTTTTTTATTAGACATTCAGGAAACAGGTTTTTTATTTAGGAGAAAAAAAAGATTAGAATAGTTCATTATTTTAGGCAGTGCAAGCAAAAGTAATCAATTTTGTAATTTTCCAAAGCTTATTTTCTGAACTGGTGAACATGTATATACTTAAATTGTAATAAGCTAATACTTATGCTTTAGTTTATTGTTCCTTAAAGCTTGCACTCAAAAGATCAAGTTTGAAAGAGTGGGGTTATAGTCATTGTAATTTTTAGAAATTATGAAGTAGCATAAATTTTGTTACTAACAATATTGATACACTCCTTTGGGGCGTTGGGGGGGGGGGGTTAGGACTTCTATGTTAGCATCAATCTTAATTGCTTAAAATGCATATATCGTATAATAGTAAAATGTATATTTTAATGTTACAGGAGGCTTTCCTCAAGTGAAACTCATTGCTACTTAGAAATATTCAAATACTAGCTTTATCTCAGGTGAATACTCTTGAAACCTTCTTGTTCAGAACACATGCTTATAAAAATGTGTCTTAATTATATCTCTTTATGTTTATCATATTAAGCAGCTTCTCTTTCTTAAACTTAGTCTAAATTAACCTTCTACTGTTGGACAATAATGACTTTTGCTTCACCTATTTTATTCATATTGAATGTGTTAACAGATAAAGGTGCATTCTTCCCTTGAGGAGAATGCATCCATGTTTAAACAACTGAAATTTTTCTTGACAAAATGCTTAAAATGTAACATTTTATCGGAAATCTTTTGTTTCAGATTTTGTCAAGGAAAGAAGTTTCAACTTAACACTAATTGCTTCATTACTAATGCATAAACCATAGAATCATAGAGTGTTTTGTGTTGGAAGGGGCATTAAGCTCATCCAGTTCCAACCCCCTCCCACAGACAGGGACACCTTCCACTAGACCAGGTTGCTCCAAGCCCCATCCAACCTGGCCTTGAACACTTCCAGGGATGGGGCAGCCACAGCTTCTCTGGGAAACCTGTGCCAGTGTCTCACCACCCTCACAGGGAAGAACTACTTCTATATATGGTCCACAGAGTAACTTTTTATCTGAGATAAAGGTTAAACTCTTGTAGTGAAATGATTACTGTAAATTGCAAAACATCCTGCAGTTATTTCAGATAGATACTGATGTATTTTGCATACATAATTGTGATCGATTACATATTTCCAGTAACTTCATCTTGAGTAAATAAAGCTTGATCAGTAGCTGTGTATTTCACTTGCCAATGCCAGAATGACTTGCATCCATATCAGTCTATTAAGTAGTTTTCCCTAGTAGTAACCTCTTTTTGTCTGCTGCTGATAATTGCTCTTTGCACTTAATGGTTGGAGCAAGCCAGTTTGGGATAATTAGTTTAAATGGGAAACTCTGAGGTGAGTAGTCTTGGTTTTTGCCCTGTAGAGTATATTCTGCTAAAATAAAAAGGATACTTACTTGAATGTATTTATGTGAGGGAAGTTAAAATGGCTGTATAAAAGGTGAATACAACAGTATACTTTTTAAGTAAGCCAAATCCACATCTGAAAGAATTCAACACTTACGGTATAGTATCACTTTTCTATAAGCTGGTTCTATTGTGCTATTTTCACCTTAGGTATCCAATTCCTTACTTTGGGTGAGCAACAAAACTGAGAATGCCTGGGTGATTTTTGTGGGGACAGTGATTAGATAAAAGATGGATATAAGCAGGTTTATTTGGCTGCTGAAATCTCCAGTGCAATATTATCTTTTTTTCATGGGAAGAGGTAGGTAGCTATGTATGTCTGACTAATACTAAATACTTTTGAAATTTTTAATTGATGCAGTATATAAAATAGTTTCAAACGTAAGATGTCTGATCTTTTTGCTGACAACTTAGGTTGAATGAGTTTTGCTTGAAAGCTTTAAAACTGATGTTTCTGTATCTGCCACAAAGTTGGAATGTTTCCTTCAAACATATCCTCTTGCGACCTCTCAGACTATACTAAATTGAGTGATATTTCTTGAAGTCTGCCCATTTGCTAACAGAACTTAGTTTGAAATAGACTATGGTTATAATTTCTGATAAACTGATGAACTTTAAAGGGTTTTGGGGGCTGCCAGTATTTTGTATTTATATTTGTATGATGTGACATAATAGATGTGAATGTTAATCACAGCTTGACTATGTTAATAAAGTTGTTTAAATCTAGATGTTGCATTTCAATTTTTAATGGAAGATGAAAATTTCATGTTCAGTTTGTGTTTTGTCTGACTCGGTAGGGTACTCTTCTGGTCTACACATGTTAGTTCTAGAGGCTTTCGTATGAGGAAAATTTTCATTTTATCTGAACAAAAATGATCTTTGGATAAGTTAAGGTCAATTCAGTTTAGATGTTTTGTGCTACTTGCGGGCAGATAAGCGTAGACACAGGTTTACCTGAAGTGAAACTAATGTTTTTGGGGTGATACTGGTAAGTGCTCTGCTACTGAGAAATGTTACGTTGTTACAAGTGCTATCTTGACTGTATTTGTATTTGGGTAGTTTTGTTTCTGTCTTCTTTCAAATGGCCCTCCCCATTCCCATTCTGCTGTGAGGTAGTTGTGGTACAGCATGCTGCTGTCAGTGGGAGACGAACAAAACATCTGACTATTGACTCAGAGCCTAATCTTACAATATGGCTTCTAATCTTGAGTCTGAGGTGAACTACAACTTGTATTTACAAACAATTTGAGTAGAGTAAGTACTAGCATCTTACATAAGTGAAACAAATGTTATGACTGAGTTTGTGGTCAGATTGAAACAGTGCAAGGGCTGTCCTTTCAACATGTCATGCTATTTTTCTTTTTTTTTTTAAAAAAAAAAGGACATTTCATTATGTGTGCATAAAATAATTTCTTATGTATGTTAAATGCTTACAGAATAAATGTTGGTAGCTTTTGTTATCCTGGAATGACACCTAATGAAACATTCTGATTATATAAAGTATTAATATGTAAAATGCACTTCTTTCAGAGGCATTTGCCCTTGTTTTGCATAAAATGAGCAATATACATTCCTGTGTAACATTATCTAGGTGTTCCTGCTCCGGCAGGAGGATTGGACTAGATGATCTTTCGAAGTCCCTTCCAATCTCTAGCATACTGTGATACTGTGAAACCTCCCAAAAGACACCCAACTATTCATCTGATTAATGGCAGGCTTAACATGAAGCATTTTTCCAATAATCAGTCTACTTTTTAAGGAAAAGAGATGCAGTTATGCTGCACGTTTATTGACGCATGTATAAGTGATGGAATATAAGGACTTAATTTTTAATTGTACAGTTTTTTCAGGGGGGTTTGTGACACTATTTTTTTTTGACAGACTCTCATTTGAATCATAAAAGTAAAAATCAAGGTATTTATTTTGTAGCTTCATTTTTTTCAAATCTTAATTTATATTTAAAATATGATAATAAAACTCTCAATGTGTTGTGCTTGACAGTCTTACCCATTTTTCCTTTTCTTATTGCCCCTTGGCAAAATGGCTAGTCGTAAGTTGCCTCTATTAAACATACTGGGGAACTTAGTCTTCCCCTGGGTTTACAGCATACAGGTTAATTTGGATGCATAGGTACTGCAGTATTACTATTGCAGACATCAATAGTTTTCAATTGTTCATTATTTCTCTCTTCCCCCAGCACTTAATACAAATGCCAAATAGAATTTTGTTTCTCTGATGAAGTTCTGTACACAGTGAGAAGCAATGTAATTTGCCAGTCCTTTTACCTTGAAATGATTGTCCAGGAATGCCCTATATGTAGGACATATTTAATTTGCAGTATTTGCCAGTTACTTTTAGATTTGCATTCATGTTGACTTCTTCAGGGGGTTTTGTGGCTTGCAAATATAGAAAGCAAAGGGTTCCTTAGTTCAAAAACTCAAACAGTGAGACCATTAGAAAAAATGAAAAAGAGGGATTTGATTTAAAACCAGCAACAAAAAAAGCAAACTTTCTTACAACTAAATCTTGTAGTACTGCTTTCCTTCCTATCTTGAGTACTTATATTTCTTGAAAAAAAAACAAACAACAAAAACACCAAAAAACCCAAACAACACATCTTAATTTCAAAATTGGCAGAAATATCAGGATGTTACTCAGTGTGTGTGGAGACAGGAGGTCCTCTAAATCATTACTAATACAAGTCTTCACATCTCCATAAGCACTTAGGCTTTATGGGTTTTATCAAGGTGATAAGGATACTATGAAGTTCATGTCGTCTGTCTTCCAGCTGCTCAAGCTGGCAACTGCCCTTGGTAAGTACAGTAATAATTAAAAGCTCTATTTGGTTCAATTAAAAACACAAGCACCATTTATTTCACTGTGCTGTACTAAAAATACATTCCTGAGAGGCCATGTAATCTTACTAGAATAGCTTCAGGACTTTATACCAACAATTACTTTTTCTGTTTCCTGCCCCTCTACTCTGCTCTCATGAGACCTCACTTGGAGTATTGTGTACAGTTCTGGCATCCTCAACAGAAAAAGGACATGGAACTGTTGGATCAAGTCCAGAGGAGGGCCACGAGGATGATCAGGGGGCAGGAGCACCACCCTTATGAAGATGATAGGCTGAGAATGTTGGGGCTGTTCAGCCCGGAGAAGAGAAGGCTGCTTGAAGACCTCATAGCAGCCTTCCAATATCTGAAGGGGGCCTACAAGGATGCTGGGGAGGGACTCTTCACTAGGGACTGTAGTGACAGGACAAGGGGTAACGGGTTCAAACTCAAACAGGGGAAGTTTAGACTGGATGTGAGGAAGAAGTTCTTTACTGTTAGGGTGGTGAGGCACTGCAATGGATTTTCCAGGGAGGCTGTGAATGCTCCATCCCTGGTGTGGTTCAAGGCCAGGTTGGACAGATCCTTGTTTGACATGGTTTAGTGTGAGGTGTCCCTGCCCATGGCAGGGGGGTTGGAACTAGATGATCTTAAGGTCCTTTCCAACCCTAACTATTCTATGTTTCTATCAACATATGGCTTCACATGCCAGCAAAACATGACTAGGGTTTTCTTTCGATGAAAGTGATGTAACCTTATGCAAATTAACTGACCAATCCATAAATGGTGGGAGAGTTACTGGAGTTTCTAACCTCAATGAAATTGTATAAAAATGTAAAATTAGGAAAGGGAAAGGAGGGAAGACTCCATTGTAATTTCTGGGATCAGTTGACGGGCTGATCCTTTCTTCTCACACATAGGGACACCTATTGGGTAAGAACTTGATCTTATGCCCACTAAATGACTAACTCACGCTTGCTGTTATTAGTGATTATAGCCTGGTTGCGTGTCACTTCAATCTTTTGTTTGCAGACAGTCCCTTTCACTGGCAATCTCTGAACCTTATCCTGCCACAAACTTGTATTTTGTATAATTAAAATCTTCAGCTGAAGTCTGTTTTGTGTACATCTCTGGAGACTTGAATATTTGAAATATGGGATTTGACTCGGTGACGCTGTCAGTGCAGGTCCCTGAGTAGGTTAGATGAATCACCCTCCGATTGGGTGGTCTGTCCAGTAGGGTCCCCATAATGGGACACATACAGGCCGGTTGGGGTCAAGGGTCTCATCTTTCTTGGGACACTGGCAGGCTGGTCAAATATAAAGGGTTCAAGGAACACCCCCCACACCCCCCTTGTAATGTGACAGTGCTGGCATGAGAACAAATTTGGACAAGAAGGTGCAAGCACTACATAATCGTCAGACATAAACTGTTGACCAAGTCTGAGACTAGGATTGGATCCAGTTGCACTCATCCCCTCTAATATCTGAGGATCAGCTGGAAAACAAGGGGATCCTTTCTGAGCCTCGTGACTCAATGGGAGGGTCTCCGTGACACATCTTGTCCACTGGCCTAAGGTGACCACCTGTCCCGCGACACCCTGTATCACACCAAGAAACACGAAAGCCTCAGCAGTTCAGCTGTTCTTGGATCTGCCTCAAAAGCTTTCTGGGTAAGCTGACGTTTTATACCCTCCAGCTTGGAGGTTTGGTCTATGCCATTTCCTAGCAGGTTCTGAGGAAACTGTCAATCAATATGCAAAGACGATAGCTGTGGGAGACAGCAATCTGCATGTGACAGTGGCTGCATCATGGCCCTTTAGCTCTTTCTGGCTACCTTTCCTGCCTATGTGTTTCCCTCACTTTGACCTAATGGTGCTGATCTCAGCATGCGTCAGGCCTTAGCATGAGCTGTGCTAGCCAAAATCTGAGCAGGAGTTCAGTGAAGAGTCACACGGGTACTTGACATTATTATAGTGTAATAATTTATCATTTGATGTAAGCGACGAGGAGAAGCAGACAGGCCAACCCAATATGGGTGATAAGCAAACTTCCACTTTATTTGTGACACAGTTCACATATATATAGGAGTGGTATTCAGCCACTCCTCCTTGGCACAACAGTATTGGTTAGCCCCACACAGCTTCCTTCACATTCTCCTCCCATATCCGGTTTCCGGTTACCTGTGGGGGCCACCCCCTGCCTTGCTCGCACAGTCCTCCAGGGCTCCATGGCCCTGTCTTAGATTCATTCTGCAACAATTTGATTTCCACATAGACTCATAGAATAGTTTGGGTTGGAAGGGACCTTCAAAGGTCATCTAGTCCAACCCCCCCTGCAATGAGCAGGGACATCTTCATCTAGATCACTTTGCCCAGAACCACATACAGCCTGGCCTTGAATGTCACAAGGGATGACACATCCACCACCTCTCTGGTCAACCTGTGCCAGTGTTTTACCACCCTCATTGTAAAGAATTTCTTCCTCACATCCAGCCTAAATCTCCACTTTTAGTTGAAAACCATCACTCCTCATCCTATCACAGCAGGCCCTGCTAAAATATCTCTCCCCATCTTCCTTATAGTCCCCTTTTAAAAACCAAAAGGCCGCAATAAGGTCTCACTGGAGTCTCTTCCAGGCTGAACAGCCCAAATTTCTCAGCCTGTCTTTGTATGGGAAGTGCCCCAGCCCCCTTATCATCTTCATGGCCCTCCTCTGGATTTGTTCCAACAGTTCCATGTCCTTTTTATGTTGAGGATGCCAGAAGTGTACAAAGTACTCCAAGTGGGGACTCACAAGAGCAGAGTAGAGGGGCGGGATTACCTCCTTTGACTTGCTGGTCATGCTTCTTTTGATGCAGCCCAGTATACGGTTGGTTTCTGGGCTGTGAGCACACACTGAAGCCGGCTCACGTTCAGTTTCTCATCAACCACCACCCCCAAGTCTTTCTCCGCCCAACCTGTAGCTGTGCCTGGGAATGCCTCGACCCAGGTGTAGGACCTTGCATTTCGCTTTGTTGAACTTCATGAGTTTGGTATTGGCGCACCTCTCAAGCATGTCAAAGTCCCTCTGGATGGCATCCCTTCCCTCCATCATGTCAACTGCATCACACAGATTAGTGTCATCATCAAACACGCTGAGGGCGCACTCAATCCCACTGTCCATGTTGCCAACAAAGATGATGAACAGGATCGGTCCCAACACCGACCCCTGAGGGACACCACTCATCACTGGTCTCCAACTGGACATTGAACCATTGACTGCAACTCTCTGAGTGTGGCCATTCAGCCAATTCTTTATCCACTGGGTGGTCCGTCCATCAAATTCATGTCTCTCCAGTTTAGAGACAAGGCTGTTGCGTGGGACAGATGACTCTGTCCCTATCCATCAGTTCTGCAGCCCCATCATAGAAGGCCACAAAATTGGTCAGGCAGGATTTGCCCTTAGTGAAAACATGTTGGCTGCCACCGACCACGTCATTGTTTTTCATGTGCTTTAGCATGCCTTCCCGGAGAATCTGCTCCAAGATTTTGCCAGGCACAGAGGTGAGACTGACTGGTCTGTAGTTCCCCGGGTCTTCAACTTTCCCTTTTTAAAATGAGGGTTATATTTCCCTGTTGCAGAATGGCTCTAAGAGCAAGGCCATGGAGCCTTAGAGGCCTTGTGCAAGCAAGGCAAGGGGTAGGCCTCACAGGTAACCGGATACCGGATGTGGGAGGAGAATGTGAAGGAAGATGTGTAGAACTAACCAATACTGTTCTGAGTAGTAGGCGTGGCTAAACACCACGTGGATTTAAGTGAAGTGTGCCACAAATAAAGTAGAAGTTTGCTTATCACCCATATTGGGTTGGCCTGTCTTGCTTCTCCTCGCCGCTTACATTTCCCTTTTTCCAGTCATTAGGAACTTCACCCAACTGCTGTGATTTTTCAAATACGATGGACAGTGGCTTAGCAACTTCACCTGCCAGCTCCCTCAGGACCCAAAGATGGATTCCATCAGGCCCCATGGACTTGTGCACACTCAGGTTCCTTGGATGACCTTGAACCTGATTCTCTCTTCCACTGGGCTTAAGGCCTTCACTCTCCCAGTCCCTGCATTTGTCTTTTGTGACTTGAGCAGTGTGGCTAGAGCACTTGCTGATGAAGACTGAGGCAAAGAAGTCATTGAGAACCTCAGCATTCTCCAAATCCAGGGTTCTCAAGAACTGAAGAACTGATAACCTGGGGGAGGGGGTATATTTGTGTCCTCCTGCCTACAGGTCCATGGCGACTGCCTGCAAAGTTTGTGAAGCC